>NC_033628.1:2278761-2454065 GCF_001540865.1 Ananas comosus
TTAAAATTTATATTTATATTTAAAAATTAAATAGGGGTGGGATTAACTTAATCCCACCCCTATTCCTTGGGAGGGTTGGGGTTAGCTAACCCGGTTATGGGGTTAGCTAACCCCATAACCGGGTTAGCTAACCCCAACCCCCCAAATTCTTGTTTAGGAATTAGGATTAAAAGGGGGATAACCTTCTTATCCCCCTTTAACCCCGAATCAAACGGTGTGTTAAACTTTAAAATGTTATAATATATGAGTCGAATTTTTTAAATTAGTACAATCAGATCTCGTAATATATTTAATTGACTGAATATTAAAAATATCGCTTATGTAAAAGTGGAATCGTAGTATTGTAAATAATAACGCAATAATAATTAAAATGTTGACTATATTGTTTTTACAACAGCGACGGTTAATATTAAGTAAGCTAAATTAAATTGTAAGACTTGACTAAAATATATTATGTTATATTAAAATTTAATAATTAAAATGTTAAAGTTTTATAGTTTTGAGGACAAAGCGTATAATTTAACTATTAACCATTTTTAATTG
The DNA here is from genome assembly GCF_001540865.1 of Ananas comosus. NCBI lineage: Eukaryota > Viridiplantae > Streptophyta > Magnoliopsida > Poales > Bromeliaceae > Ananas > Ananas comosus. The sequence continues at coordinate 2,279,305 of NC_033628.1, forward strand.
AAAAACTTTTGACTGAGATGCACAAATAAAACTGCCAAAGAGTGCAATGTAAAACCCTACTCCTTATTATATATATATTTATATATCTTATCCAAATAGATGTACTCCCTTATCACTTCTCATCACTGTTAGATACCCTTCACAAAGTCCCATTCAATGGCTTTCCCATGTGCACCTTCTCTTCAATCTCTATTGAAGTACTCATGTCCAGAGTTCCTCTTCTCTGTTTCCTTCTTTCTTCTTTTCCTCTTGTATCGCCGCTGCTTGCACCAGACTAAAAATGGAAAACCGTCGAACGTTCCGACGAACTGGCCGGTCGTTGGCATGCTCCCGGGGCTCCTCGCGAACCTCTACCACTTCCACGACTGGGTCGCAGCGATCCTCCGGGAGACGGGGGGCGACTTCTTCTGCTCCGGGCCGTGGCTCTCCAGCATGGCGTTCTTCGCGACCGCCGACCCTGCGACGGTGCAGCACGTCTTCACCGCCAACTTCGCCAACTACCCCAAGGGCGACGAGTTCGCGGAGATCTTCGACGTGCTCGGCGGCGGCATCTTCAACGCCGACGGCGAATCTTGGCGGGTCCAGCGGGGCCGGGCCCAGCTCCTGATGGCCCACCAGAGGTTCCGCGGTTACGTCGCGAGGTGCAGCCGCGAGAAGGTGGAGAGCGGGCTGCTGCCGTTGCTCGGCCGCGCGGCGGATGCCGGGGATGTCGTCGACCTGCAGGACGTGTTCTTGAGGCTGACTTTCGATACGACGACCAGACTGGTCTTCGGGGTCGACCCCGGCTGCCTGTCCGCCGGGCTGCGGACCGTGCCGTTCGCGAAGGCCATGGACGACGCCATGGCCACGCTCTTCCTCCGCCACACGATGCCCGCGACCTGGTGGAAGGTGATGCGGCGGCTGGGGGTAGGACAGGAGAAGAAGCTTGCCACGGCCCGCGTAGTCATCGACCGATTCATCGCCGCAACCATCGCGGAGAAGAAGCAAGCTCGGACGAGGGAATCAGATGACCAGGAATGCGACTTACTATCGGCTTACATGGAGGGAAGAGAATACGACTCCATAGGTAAAAGAAGCTTTCAAAAATACACTAATACTCGCTAAATAGAAAAGGTGCAAACTTTTATTAAACATACCGATGAATTATGAATTTATGATTAAAAGTTTAAATTTAAAAAATTTAAAGATACATGTGCGTACATATGTCTAAAAACTAATCAGCATAAACTCCACGATAAAAATTTACTACTTAATTACACAAATCAAATCACTATTTCACTATTTTCATGATTTAGTCAACTTCCAGCTACATTAATCCACTACTAACAGGGCCAAAAACAAATTTGCATCATTTTTCAACAGACTCCTCCTTTGCATCTTACGACGAAAGGTTTCTGCGAGACACCGCGATGAACTTCATGCTCGCCGGGCGCGACACGACGGGCTCCGGCCTCTCCTGGTTCTTCTGGCTCCTCTCCAAGAATCCGCGCGTAGAAGAGAAGATCCTCCAGGAACTGAACACGATTTCGCCCCCCCGAAAAGGTGAACTCGCCGTCTTCGACTCCGAAGAGCTCGGTAAGTTGGTCTACCTCCACGCCGCCTTATGCGAATCGCTCCGCCTCTTCCCGCCGGTCCCGCTAGAGCACAAAGGAGTTCTGCAACGAGACATTCTCCCCAGCGGCATCGAGGTAGGCGCTGGCTCGAAGATACTGGTGTCGATGTACGCAATGGCGAGGAGGGAGGAGGTGTGGGGGAAGGACTGCATGGAGTTCAGGCCGGAGAGGTGGATATCGGAGAAGGGGAAGGTGCGGTACGAGCCGTCGTATAAGTTCCTATCGTTCAACTCGGGGCCGAGGACGTGCTTGGGGAAGGACATGGCGTTCACGCAGATGAAGGCGGTGGCGGCCGCCGTCGTCTACAACTTCCGCGTCGAGGCCGTCGAAGGGTTCGTCGCGGAGCCCAAGCTCTCCATTATTCTGCATATGAAGAACGGTTTGATGGTTAGGGTTAGGAGGAGGGGGAGTGGATGATGAGGATGAGGATGAAGATGATAAGGAATGATTGGCGCATATTAAATTACTATGTATTGTTGTGTGTTATCCAGTGTTGGCTGTGTACGTAGCTAGCTAAGTTCTAGTTTGAAGTGGTGTAACTGTTTCCAAGTGCAGAAACTGTTAAAATGTGATGTGATAGTTCTGTTTTATTTATTTTATAAAATACAGAACTGCTAGCTCGGACGCGCGGCGAGCACACGGCGATGCACTTCCGCTTCGCATCCGAAAATCAAAACCACAAAATACTAAGTCACTGAATTAATATAAAAAATTAATAAAATAATTAATAAATAAAATAAAATAAAATAAAATTATAAGATACTAATTTAATACACTTTAAATCACATAAGAAAAAGGACGTAACCATAGGGGCTAATTTGATACGCTTTAAATTATAGAAAACTAAAGTAAAAGTGTGAAATCATAAAAGAGTATTTGAAGTTTATTCTGTTACATTTTTTTAGAGGAGCCAAACTTTGCTCGTACGCCACCGACACAAACCAATGGCCAATGCGCGCCGCAACTGCGACGGTGGCCTAGTGTATTAGACTCATACATTATTAGCTGTCTACATTAGTAGAAAATCTACTGTTTCACACTTATACCGCATCTGTAATAACAAAATAATTATATATTTTTTTAAAAAATATAATAATTCTTTTTTATAATTATATTTAGACAGATAAATTAAAAAAATTATTTGATTAGTTAAAAATATCGCGTCACTAATATAATTGATACATTTTAAAATTTTTACTAGGTTTAATGCATGCCGCAGTATTAGACTTGCACGGCGAACACATGAGTGATGCATTTCGGCTGCATTTCCTAATATTTTAAAAAATAAAAATACAAAATACAAAAATTATCCAATATACGAATTATTTTCAGTTCACCATTCAATGTTCTAGAGAAAAATACTACAGATATGTGCTTCAAAATAAAATTTATATCTTACACTCAAGAACTCCTTGCGTTAAAGTTTTAATTTTACTGCCATCTCACTTTTATATTAACGAAACGTCAATATTTAGTCAATTAAATAAATCATAAAATTATAAAATTTATTTATAATAATTTTTAAAATTTATAAAAAGTTATAATTTGGGTATGAAAATAACGCGCGTAATAATTTAATAAGATTCAAACGTGCATTTTATTCTGTATAACTTTATCTTCTTTGAAATAATGATTTAAGTATCGTGGCACGAAATCGCGCCGGTAATTTGTACGACACAATGTGTGCCGATCAAAAGAATTATATGTATGCCGACATATAACAATATAAAATATTTATTTTTTTTAGTAATAAAATATATTAATTATTTATTGTGTATTTTTATCAAATTTTTTAAAATTTATTAAGAAATTTTTTTACTAATTTAAAGAATAAAGAATTTTAAATTGTACTATCAATACAGAGCAGTATCGTATCGATATCTTGCTGGTACGATTTGGTATGGTGGTGGATACTGCTGGTGCCAAAGAGCACTTAAATACTTGCTTTTGAGATCCAAGCTCTGTTCCCGCGCCACCACTCCAAACCAATCCCGGATGCGCGCGGCGGCGGAGGCGGCGGCGTCATCTTTGGACCCGGCGCGGCTCCACGCGGTGCTGATCAAGACGGCGTCGGGCGACCGCGCCGCCCACCACCGCGTGCTGTCCCTCTACCCGGCGTCCTCCTCCGTCCGGCTGCTCCTCCGCCACCTCCCCTTCCCCCCGACCCACGTCTCCTGGACCGCCGCCCTCTCCTCCCTCTCCCGCTCCCGCTCCCCGCCGTCCTCCGTCTTCCTCCTCCTCCGCCTCATCCTCCGCAGCTCCCCTCCTCTCCTCCTCTCCGATGGCGCCGTCTCCGCCGCTCTCAAATCCCTCTCCGTCTCCATCTCCGTCTCCGTCTCCCTCCGCCTCGCACTCCCACTCCACTCCCTCGCCCTCAAGCTCGCCATCGCCCGCCTCCCCTTCTCCGGCTCCGCCCTCGTCTCCCTCTACGCCAAATCCCGCCTCCCCTCCCACGCGCTCAAGGCGTTCGACGATATTCCCCACCCGGACCCCGCCTGCTTCGCCGCCGCCATCGTCGCCCTCGCGCAGAACCGCCGCCCCGCCCCTGCGCTCGCCCTCTTCGCCTCCATGCGCGCCCGCGGCGTCCGCTCCACAATGTACGCCGTGTCCGCGGCCCTACGCGCCGCCGCCGACCTCGCCGCGCTCGACCTCTCCCGCTGCGCCCACGCCCACGCCCTCGTCGTCGGCCTCGACGCCGACCTCTTCGTCGCCACCGCCCTCCTCGACGCCTACGGCAAGGCCGGCCTCGTCGCCGACGCCCGCCGCCTGCTCGACGCGCTGCTCGGCGCCGCCAACCTCGTCACCTGGAACGCCATGCTCGCCGCGCACGCGCAGCAGGGGGACCTGGACGCCGCCCTCGGCGTGTTCGGCGAAATGCGCGAACGCGACCTCGCGCCAGACGATTTGACCTTCCTCGCGATCCTCACTGCGTGCAGCAACGCCGGCGCGGCGGATGCGGCAGAGGAGTGGATCAAGCTGATGGAGTCGCGATACGGCGTTGCGCCCGGCCTCGCGCACTACACGTGCCTCGTGGGCTCGCTGGCACGCGTCGGCCGTCTCGGCGACGCCGAGCGCGTCGCGCTGGCCATGCCGTTCGCACCCGATGCGGCTGTGTGGCGGACTCTGCTCTCCGGCTCCATAATTCACCGCCGGGCCGACATAGCCGAATCGTCGGGGCGGCGCCTGTTAGAGCTCGACCCGCATGATGATTCAGCCTACGTCATGCTCGCGAACGTATGTTCAGCCACGGGGAGAATGGACGAGGTGGCCAAGCTGTGGACGGCGATGAGGGACCGCGGAGTGAAGAAGGAAGGCGGGCGGAGCTGGGTCGAGGTGCGAGGTGCAGTGCACGTGTTCGTCGCCAACGAGCGGAGGCACGCACGAACTAGCGAGATCTATGCAAAACTAGAGGAATTGATGCGAGAAGTGAAGAAGTTGGGCTACGAAGAAGAGGATGCGGGGCTTCGGCACCACAGTGAGAGGTTGGCCATGGCGTTCGCAGTGCTCAGCGGGGCCGCGCCGAAGGGGAAGGAGCTTAGAGTGGTGAAGAATCTAAGGATATGTGGAGATTGCCATGAGCTTTTTAAGTATGTGAGTAGGGTGATTGAGAGGGAGATTGTGGTGAGGGATGTGAATAGGTATCACAGGTTCCAGAATGGATCCTGCACCTGCAGGGACTACTGGTGAAATGCTGCTGTTTAAGGAAGCCATAGATTCTGTTTATATTCATCGGCGCCATTATCGGATTCTTTCGTTTTCGCAGGCCACCGGATCATACGAGACACCTGATGACCAAAAGGGCTGATGAATGCGACACAATCTGAATCGAAACATGTATTAAGGACAGGATTTGAACCTGTAAGAGCTGACCAATTCTGACACAAACAGTACTTGTTGCGTAGAGCTCTTCTCTGATCGAAATCGGTTCAATATTTAAGAATTAGAACTTCTACATTTGACGCTCATTCAGCTTTATACCACAGCAAACGTTTCGGAGTGACTGCCAAACTAATAGACACTTAACCACGAAGTCAAGGCGGCTTACCGTTGTCAAAAGCTATTATTTTTGGATTGAGGTTTGGGGTTTCAATTCAAATGTGGCAATGAACTGCACCAAAATTCTGGGTAGGAAACCTGATTGCAAAGAAATTTGGGCATGTCAGAGATGGATAAGTTCTTGCACATTATGTGTTGACATATTTGACCTATTGAGATTGTAGAGCTTGTTTCACTGGGAACCAATAAGAGAGAGAGAGATATTGCTATTGAATTTTTCGGCCAAATTATAACAACATGTTGCAACACCATTGACATTGTCACACTCAGAAGTATCCATGTTGTGTTGATTCAGATGCTATTTTCATTTTTTTGATTCACTATCTTTGTCGATTTCTTTAGTGTAGTCAGGAAAAAATAATAATTTGTTGAAACATGAGGGTTTTGATTGTAACTTTTGAAGAAACAAAATCCACCCTAGTAACCATCTCCTCTCAAAAACAAAAACAAAAAACAAGAAAAAAAACAAAAGAAAACTCATTTAATAACTCTCTCATCCCTCTCTCTCCCTGCAAAAGCTCTCCTCCTTTCCAATGATTAAGCCACAGAGATCCACCTCCAAGATATTAGTTTAATTTCTCATAAATAAATTTTTCTCTGAAAGATCTAGAGAAAGATTCGAAGACATTGAAAGATTCAATTGTAGCCTACTGCTAGGTGGCAGATTTTTCTCATTTTATTGTAATTGATGAGTACATAAATATTTCTATTTTCACTGAACCTGACACATCGTCGAATTATACTTACTTGTGGGGTGCCTATGAAAATATAGAAAATATATTATAACCATACCGCGGGAGCTCTTGGAAGCCTAAATATGATGAAAATGTATATATTATAACTTCGATAGAGCCGTAAAAAATACGTCATAACCTACTCTTGTTTTCAGTGGAATCATTCATATCATAAGATTCATTAGTGAAACAGAAAAATATATTATAACTGATTCATTACAATATACAGAACACTTTCCACGGCACATAACATAATTTTTTTTTTCCAGAAGTTGTTCCACTAGCCTTTAATCCTTTCTTTAAATAATAATAAGCCGCAATCCCTAGAGCATTCTGTCCAAAGGTCGTCATTTTTTCACTGGTCTTATTAATTTTTTAATATTAAAATTTTTTAAAAATATTTAAACCTTTGGATGGATGAGTCTATAATATACTTCTAGCGTGGCTAAAACAAATTGATAGATAACGACCATTCAACCGCACAACTTTCTCTAATTATAAAACAAATTGATAGATTGTATAATTAGACATAACAAAAAAATCCAAACAAGTCAATAAGGTAAAGTGCTTGCATTTTTAAAATGCAATTCCCCTCACTAATTACATCAAGTGTTCACATCACTGTAACTTAGTAAAGTGTATAAACCTTTTGGCAAAAACGTATAAAATTTATTTGAACTATAATTACTTTAAAACTTCCACCTGATCCTGCAAATATTTAATTTTATTATTCAACTTTGCAATATGTATAATTTGAGTGAATCAACGGCAATTTAAGTTCAAAATTTAAGGTAATTTTTTACTTTAATAAATTTATAATTATTAAAATTGTATGAAATATACTGACTAAATCTCATTCAAAATTTAAAATCAAAATATCGTTGATTGACGCAAATCAAACAAATTGAAATTACGGTTGGATGGTAAAGTTTAAATTTTGAAAGGCAAGCTCTTTATGTTTTTACCAAAACGTAGTATCTACAAAATGTATCTCCAAAAGGAGCCTTAAAAATCTCAACAAAGAGTTAAATCGGAATACCTAACTATAAATTAAGCGCCAAGTTTTTTCCATTGCCCATTATATTATATATAATAATCCAAAGAAGTTAAATTTGGAGAAGCAGTATCACTATCACTTTTATTGTCTATATGCGCCCTTTGAACTATATCTATCATTTCCTCTTATATTAGTTATTAAAGTATAAAACCTACCGTCTCTAGAACAAGTGTCAAATGGCTTGATGGTTGGTACCTGAGATCCCAAGTTTGAATCCTAATTGATTCATATTTTCAGCGAAGTTTATTTCTAAATGAAATAAACGAAGATATGAACGGGTATGCATAGTTTTGAAGTAAAAAAAACATGCATAACCATCCACAGTGCATGAAGGTTCTATTTATTTATCTAACTGAAAATAATACTTCATTACTCAAGTTAAACCTCATACTAAATGCACCTGCTCTCATTTTTTTAGAAGGATTTAAAATATTCTAAATTATTCTAAAAACTTTTTTCTCTATAAAATGATGATAGAGCAAAAAACAAAAAAGCTTCAAAATTTTAAAATTTTGTTTTTCTTGGCCTTTAAAGACAATGTAGCCAAAAACCCTAGCTAGCTAGCAAACTGGGTTATCTAGCCTAACAATAGAGCCACAAACCCTAAAGCACACCACCAACGATCACCACTCATCATCTTCATGCATGCTAGATCACCATCCACTCCCCCTCCTCCTAACCCTAACCATCAAACCATTCTTCATATGCAGAATAATTGAGAGCTTGGGCTCCGCGACGAACCCTTCGACGGCCTCGATGTGGAAGTTGTAGACGACGGCGGCCGCCACCGCCTTCATCTGCGTGAACGCCATGTCCTTCCCCAAGCACGTCCTCGGCCCCGAGTTGAACGACATGAACCGATACGACGGCTCGTACCGCACCTTCCCCTTCTCCGATATCCACCTCTCGGGCCTGAACTCCATGCAGTCCTTCCCCCACACCTCCTCTCTCCTTGCCATCGCGTACATCGACACCAGTATCTTCGTGCTAGGGTTTACCTCGATGCCGCTGGGGAGAATGTCACGTTCCAGAACTCCTTTGTGTTCTACGGGGACCGGCGGGAAGAGGCGGAGCGATTCGCATAAGGCGGCGTGGAGGTAGACTAACTTACCGAGCTCTTCGGAGTCAAAGATGGCGAGTTCACCATTTTGGGGGGGCGAAATCGTGTTCAGTTCCTCGAGGATCGTCTCTTCTACGTGCGGATTCTTGGAGAGGAGCCAGAAGAACCAGGATAGGCCGGAGCCTGTTGTGTCGCGCCCGGCGAGCATGAAGTTCATCGCGGTGTCTCGGAGAAACCTTTCGTCATCGGATGCGGAGGAGGAGTCGTGCTCTTTTCCCTCCATGTACGCCGATAATAAGTCGGATTCCTCATCATCTGATTCCCTCCTCTCATGAGCTTTCTTCTTCTCCGCGACGGTTTCGGCGATGAACCGGTCGATGACTACGCGGGCCGCGGCAAGCTTCTTCTCCGGTCCTATCCCCAGCCGCCGCATCGCCTTCCACCAGGCTGCGGGCACCGTGTGGCGGAGGAAGAGCGCAGCCATGGCGTCGTCCATAGCCTTCGCGAACGGCACCGTTGGCAGCCCGGCAGACAGGCAGCCGGGGTCGACCCCGAAGACCAGTCTGGTCGTCGTGTCGAAGGTCAGCCGCAGGAACACGTCCTGCAGGTCGATGCAATCCCCGGCATCCGCCGCGCGGCCGAGCAACGGCAGCAGCCCGCTCTCCACCTTCTCGCGGCTGCACCGCGCCACGAAACTGCGGAATCTCCGGTGGGCCATCAGGAGCTGGGCCCGGCCCCGCTGGGCCCGCCACGATTCGCCGTCGGCGTTGAAGATGCCGCCGCCGAGCACGTCAAAGATCTCCGCGAACTCCTCGCCCTTGGGGTAGTTGGCGAAGTTGGCGGTGAAGACGTGCTGCACCGTTGCGGGGTCGGCGGGGGTGGCGAACGTCATGCCGGAGAGCCACGGGCCGGAGAAGGCGAAATCGCCCCCCGTCTCCCGGAGGATCGCCGTGACCCAGTCGTGGAAGCGGTGGAGGTTCGCTGCGATCCCCGGGAGCATGCCGACGACCGGCCAATCGACCGGAACGCTCGACGGCTTTTCATTATTAGTCTGGCGCCAGCAGCGGCGATGCAAGAGAAAAGCGAGGCAGAAGAAAATAGAGAAGAAGAACTCGGGGAATGATCTCAAAAACCATAGAAGGGATGATGCCCACTGGGGAGTCATTGAATGGGAAATGGGACCGGAAAAATCACTACTTCGAGTGATAAAAGATCGTAGGATATTTTCTATCTATATCTGTATAAATATGTGCATCTATTATATCTATATCTATTTTTATCCTGTCACAGAAAATAAATTTTGGAAATATGTATTTAGGTTAGGGTTACTATACCTGGCCGTTGGATAGAATGATAGTGATATTTTAGGGTTGAATAGGTTTTGATTGAATAGTATGATCTATCGGATGAAAATGATTAAAGAAATAAATCTACAGTCAAAAATTTATAAGTATAAATGAGTTTATAGTCATAAGAGTATATTAGTTAGATTCTATGTATTTATTATTATTATTATTTTTCCCTTTTTCAACCTTTATCTTAAATATCCCTCTATCTCATCTCCATAACAAACTGCTCCCTCGATCTCCTAATTATTCGGATCTCCCACTCGCTCTATCTAAATAATCAAATCTCTAACTTAATTTTTTACCGTAATTTAGAGATAATTATAACAATTAAATCTCTATCTTCTTTAACTAACCAACCATTCTATATATTAGATATTAGATATTAGATATTAGATTAGCCCGTTTCAATTTCCAAGGGTGCTGATTCGGTTCTCTCTTTTCCAAAATCATCCACTCATTTATTTATTACCATTAAATGGTTGAGATATGTTATTGATCTTACTTTTTTTACAGAATTATATTGCTAAAAATATAAAATAATTATGCTGTAAATTTAAAATATTTATTACTAATTATTAAGTGCTTTACCATTCGTGTTAGGAAACGAGGATTTTTTAATTAATCCTATTGTAGCCAGATATAGAATATAATGATTATATCGGTGCCTTCTACAGATTGAGATTATTTTATGAGAGAAAACTTCATTGAAGAACTTGCAATAACATTTTATTGAAAAGTTTTCGATCTACTATTATATATTAATTTTATCTTCATCAAATATTTAAATATTTTTAATACTAAATTTTTAAAAAACTTTTTTTTTGAAAAAATTATAATTTGTTTTGAAAGCTACCTATCTCTCAAAAAAAAGAAAAAAAATTATAGTCTACTTTCTCATAGTATTGCTTTTATTTCACTCTATTATAGTAGTAAATTATTGATAATGAAAATGATAAAACATTGCATTATATATATATATTTTTTGTAATTTGTAAAATTTATTACTTTGTTAGCATGTTTAATGTTACACTGTTGCGACCAAATAGAAATAAGATTATAGGATAATTAAGGGATTGTTAAGTTAGATATAGTCACAATTGTTCTGCAATTGTAATTGCAATACAAATTCAAATTCGGTATTCAGTTAACTACATTTGAATTTAACTGTTTCAGCTGAAAAAAAAAAAACTTTAACCCAAATATAACTAATCTTTCTAATAACTTTTGAAAAAGAAAATATTTTTACACGAAACAAAATCTACCTTAATAAATTACTAGAACTGGTAGAGACTTGTGCAGCAATTATTTTAAATCCTTAAAAAGTAAATAAAATTCATACATGAACCACAAAAAAGAAAAAGAAAAAAAAAAGAAGAAAAGGAGGGGTTTTCTCTTTAGGGCATGTTTGTTTGGATGAAAGTGGAGAGAAGGGAAGTCGTTTCCGCCCTAAATAATTATTTCTATTGTTTAGTTCGCTGTAAAAAAGTTACGGTCGAAACTCAAGTTAACCTCAAACGACGGAATTGACTTCGTCCTATCGTGGACTGAAATCAATTATGATGAAAAAAGATAAAAAAAAATAATAAAATAATATAATAGATAAAGCTCGTTATATTTAAGTATATTTAATTATGTTACTAATTATTTTTTTATACAGTTAATATATCTAAAATATGATAAAAATTAATTAGTTAAATTTTAATATTTTTTTATTTAATTTGTATATTAAAAATATGATAAAATTGATTAATACTTAAAAATATAATTATATTATTTTTATTTATTAAAATATTTATTATTTATATATAAATTATAGTTTTATATTATACACTTTCTATCAAACAAACAGCAGAACTGATTGAACTATACTTTCGTAACTACGGAACAAACAGCAAAAAAAATAGTAATTTTCACCGAACTCCAGTTCAACCCAAAGTACAATTTCAATCCAAAATCCAAAGTCCAGTTAGCGGCTGATTTCTCGCTCCCCAGCGAATCGAACCTTCGCGACTTCGCCCGACTCCGTGACGGGGCTGAAGCACGAGAACTTCCCGAAGCTATTCCTCCTCCTCGCCCTTCCCCCCAAACCCTTCTCCTCCTTCGCCCTTCCCCCCAAACCCTTCTCCTCCTTCGCCCTTCCCTCCTCCCTCTCCCTGTCCACCACCACCATCGCCGCCGCCGCCGCGGGGGAGGACTCTTTGGGGTTAGGGTTAGGGTTGGGGGCGAGGTCGGCGANCCTTCTTCTTGGGTTCCTCCTCCTCGAGCATGACGGCAGTCATGGTGTCCTGCTCGACGAGGCGCCAGGCGGCCTGCTCGAAGGCGAGGCCGGCGAGGGAGGGGGGCCGGGTGAGGACGAGCGGGCAGCCGCGGTTGGTGCTGCGGATGACCTCGGCGTCCTCGGGGATGACGCCGAGGAGCGGGAGGCCGAGCATGTCCTGCACGTCGAGGACCGACATCATGTCCTCGCCGCGGACGAGGTCGGAGCGGACGCGGTTCACGAGCATCTTGATGTCGCGGATGCCGTCGCACTCGAGGAGCCCCGCCACGCGGTCGGCGTCGCGGAGGGCGGTGATGTCGGGGGTGGTGACGAGCACGGCCTCGTTCGCCGGCGAGATGGCGGTGACGAAGCCGGCGTCGATGCCGGCGGGGCAGTCGATGAGCACGAACTGGGGCGGCGGGTTAGGGTTAGGGTTAGGGTTAGGGTTGGAGGGGTTGTTGGGGCCATCGGAGCGGAGGGCGTCGACAATCCAGGTTAGGGTTTTGGGGCCGAAGGAGAGGGGGAGTTAGGGTTAGGGTTTGGTGTGGGGGAGAGCGTGGTCGGAATGAAGAGTAAGAAGAAGAAGAGGAGGAGGAGGGGGTTTTTGAGGGAGGAGGGGACGGTCGCGAGGGTTTTTTGGAAGCGCGGGGTAACAGCGAGGATGAGTGCGAAATTGGAGAAGAAACAGCGGGGATCAATTCATCATCAGAGCGGATGCTAATTTTGGCTGGTGATTGGAAGAATCTTCGCTTCCTTTTGTTACAGAGTAATTTTTGCAGGTATTGGCCATTTTACCACTCATATTGTGAGTTGAGCCGGAATGCTGGCCATAGCAAATGGACTCTATTGTCACTCATTTATTTTTGATGGTCGAAACATGACCTATACCGTCTAGAAATTAAATTTTAAATATTTTCGATATGATTAGCATGATGATTAAAAAGTTTCATAATTTATAATTTTAATGATTCTCGTTTAACGGCTTAATGGTATTCATTCAAAGAATAATTAGAAAAAATTTTAAATTATTTAGAATAATATTTATATTCTTGATCTTGATTATAAGACTTCTATTATTATTTTTTTAAGAATATTTAGATTTAGCTGTTTACTTTTATGTCCAATTAATGGATAAAAGAACAATGTCAGAAAAATATAAAATTTGATTTCTATATGCTTCAAGAGATATAAATTATGTTCAACGATACCGATCGTCGATTTGAAGACTCCATTATCGAAAATAAATGGATGGCAACGGAGCCCGTTTACTACCGATAGCATTTTATTTCAACTCCGTATATTATATATGAAATTATAATTATTGCTTTATGCAGGTATTTTAAGAGCACTGCGTGCATATATTAGCAACACGCCAACATCCTCTTTTGCTTCGTCTGTAATTGATTTTCCACTCCGGTAAGTAGTAATTGATTTTCCACTTCAGTAAGTAATTGATTTTCCACTCCTCCAAACAAGTAAGATTTTCCACAGTAATTGATTTTCCACTCCTCCAAACAAGTAAGATTTTCCACTCCTCCAAACAATTTACTTGCATGCGCATCAACACGAGAGAGAAATGTGCAGCTAATGCAAGGCAAAATCGAGCAGTGCATTTAGTTGAAAATATAAAATAATTAGACTTCAAATTTAAAACTCCTAATGCGGATTATCAAAATTTTTGCCATCTGTGCAAGAAACAGTTTGTAGGTTGTTTCCAGAATATTGTCCTTGTAACAAGGGTGGATTCAGTTCGGGCTTAAACGAGGCTCGGAGGGCCAGGCTTTGTTCATGTTGGGTTTGGATAGTCCAAATAGAATTTTGGCCTATGACCAGGTATCAAAATAATATATTGTATGGTAAACTTTAATTTGCTTTACTGAGATTTAGCTCATTTTTATTTTTTCACACTGTGGTTCAAAATGTTGGACTTGAGTATCCTATAGATTTATCTTCAAATAAAATAGCAAGTTAAAATTTTTTGATTAGTACATAATAATTAGGGGCAAGTGCTTATATACTCCTAAGAAGTTTCCGACTTTCTGATATACTCCTCTTAGAAGGTTAATATTGAAAATATTTTTTTTACATTCCAATCTATTTTAAATATACTTTTAGACTTAAATTTTGTTAATGAACTGTTATCAATAGTTGTTATTTCTATAAAATTATTATTTGGCCATTTCAAATATAACCTTCTATCATTACCAATTTTTCTTATTTGCCCTTAAGTTAGGGGTATATAAAGTATTTTGATTTTTGATCTTTTAAAATATATCTTTCTACCATCATCAATATTTCTTATTTGCCTTTAAATTTTGGACAAAAGAGATATTTTGATTTTTTTTTTTTTTTAACTCTAGTAGGTTAAAGGCAAAAGAGATATTTTAATTTTTTAATTCTAGTAGATATTTAACTCACGTTTAACCAAGTTAACTTAACGGATGATAACTGCAGGGATATTTTAGAGTAATGGAGGAACATATGAGGGGTGTATATTAGAAAGAAAAAAAAGTAAGAATAAATAAGATATTTCTGAAATTTTGAGAAGTAAATAGGCAACAATCATTAATAGTTAAGCATAATTCTTTGAACTATATCATGTCAAGGTAAAAATGAATTTTACCACAGAATAGTTAAGTTAAAGTTTTGAACTACCGAGCTTCGTTGAGGCAAATTGAAGTACGACCTGGCTGCTGTGATTGCTGTCTTATATATGTTTTTTTTTTAGAGATAGGTAGCATGTTATTTGCTTCGTTTATTTTATTTAGGAATAAACTTAGCTGGAAATGTAAACAAACTAGGATTCGAACTTGGATCTCAGGTGCCAACTACCAAATCCTTTGCCACTTGCTTTAGGGACGATCGGTCTGTCTTACATATGTTAAATGCAAGCAGTGCAGGAAACAGTTGTGGGGTACAGAACAGAAACAGTTAATTTTGTTGGCTATTTTAGGATGATGCAAGGTGGCCGCAAGGTGGCCTTATTTTTCTTTTGTAATATTCAACGACTGCATTTAATCAATATGATAGGTATAAAATTTACATCTTTGTCTTCTTGTAAATTGAGAAAATACTATCTGTGTAAGTTACATCATAGTCTTCTAGTGGCTCACAGTTATTTGCTTGTCTTATCATTTTTTTTATTAGTTTACTAAAAATTCAAAAAAAAATTTATAATCCTCTGGATCTATTTAATGGTGTAAGATTTACGTCCCTATAATTACAAATATTTTATAAGGTTTCTGCAAATTTTTACATTTAATGCTAAATTTATATTTTATTTTAGCCTCAAGATTTGCAAATTCGGACTAGTAAAATACAGCCATCTAAGTAATCTAGGAAAACTTAGAGCATTTTTTGTTTTCCCATAAGAATGACCAAATCAACTTTTGAACAATAAGCAAAAGAAAATTATTATATATTTATATATAGAGCTAAGTTGGTATACTATCGGTAGCACGGTGGCCTCTATACTATCAAGTTGTTTTCAATAATGGGGCCTCCAAATCGACGATCGGCTCCATTAAACTTGATATATACTATTGAAAGTATTTGGAAGCTAAATTTTATAATTTTTGACATCATTTATATATCAAACAAGTAGTTTAAAAATAAACCGTCGAAAATAAAAATTTCATAAAGAATGATAATGAAAGACTTGAATTTAAGATCAAAAGTAATGATCTTATTTTAAATAGTGAAAAAAATTTTCAATAAAAATTTTATCAGATTTGAATTATTTTATACTGTTAAATTCAAGTCTTTCATTATCATTCTTTATGAACAAGTGCTTCTCATTAATCATTCTAATTATGAATTTTGAGACATTTTGATCACTAGCCAAATAATGTCAAAAAATTTATGAAATTTAATTTTCAGATACGTTCAATAGTGTAGATTAAATCTAACGGAGCAGATCGTCGATGTTGTATCATTGAAAACAACTTAGTAGCACGGATACTTCCGTGCTACCGATAGTATACAAACCTAGCTCGANATGAGGAGCCTAGTAAAAATTGGTAATCTAATATGATAAGTCGGTTGGTGGGTGAGTTGGGGTCACCCGGGTGTAGTAGGATTGGCGTATAGAGAATTAAGTTACCGATTTTTAGATGTTCGTAGTTATTGAACTATGAAAATTTTCGTATCCTCGAGTTAAGCTATACTCAGGCCGATGCCATGAACATTTTCATGTTTCGTGAACCACGAACATTTATAAAATGGCAATCTAGATGCGGAAACGATCTAACGGTAAAAAACTTACAAGTACCAAGTGCTTGTGCTTTTACAAGCACCATAGCCGGACTCTATATATATATATATATATAGAGAGTCCGACTACTATACTTTTATGAGTATTAGCTCCTTTATACTCATAAATTTTTGGCCCTTAGATTTATCCTATTGATCATTTCCACCCGTTAAATCATACTATTCAACCAACTACCCACTCAACCCTAGGGGACCACTATTATTCTAAGTGGGGACCACCATCATCCTAACCACACATCCCATCAATCAACGGTTAAAAATTTATAAGTACAAGGGGGTCTATACTCATAAGAGTATAGTAGCCCCAGCCTATATATATATATATATATATATATATATAGACAATTGGACACTGCAGGTACTGCTTTTCTTTTCTTCTCTTTTCTTTTTAACTAAGTTTAGATTTGAAACTATTTGGGTTTGAATCTTGATGTTCCAACATGATATGGATTGGTGACAAATCATCTTAATTTTGAGTGAAATTCCAGGAAATATGAAGACCACAAATTCTTTATATTTCTTGCATTTTAATCAAGACCACCATTTTAGACTGCAAAATCTTCCCTGGTGAGATATGGTGTAGCAAAATTTGTCTTGGCTGCATGTGGTCCTTTCGGATCTGTGAGATATCCAATAAAAAGATTTTGTTCAGTGTTAAGGGAAAATAATATTCAAGTTATTTAGCCCTCCTGAAACTTTTAAAAATCAAACACAGTTTGAGTTAGTATTAAGAGCACCTGGGATTCAAACTCTCAACCTCTTAGCTAGCTCCCAAATGCAAATGAATGGGGTGCATGTGAGTCTAAATTGTAATCTGTGTAATCTTAAAACTGATAAAATTTGACCTAGTGGCCCACTTACTCTAAATAAGGGCTTGTTTGATTCAGTTATTTAGACTATGAAATCAAAATGAAATTCATTGATTTCAATAGCTGTTGTTTGTTTTATAGGAATCGAATTTCGATTCCGATTTCACTCTTGAACGGAAATTACCAATTCCATTTGTGGCCTAATCTGATTTTGAATTCTGGATTTGTCCATTTGAAAGTAAACTATTCAAAATTTTCTTTCACCAGCACATCCTCTCCTTTCCCTTCATCACTTTTCTCTTTCTTAATTAAAACTCTCTTTCAAAAATTTTAGATATTCATTCCAATTCTCATTCTAATAATGAATCAAATATTTTTAAATGATTCACCATTCTATTTTTTATTCCAAAGCAATTTAATTTCATTTCTCATTCCTATTTTAATCATGAACTAAATATATTCTAAATTCTGTAAAGTGATTTTAGGATCAAAAGTGATTTTTTTTTTTTTCAATAAAGCATTTAGTAATCTCATTTACAAAATTAGATTCTGATTTTTAAAATCAGTTTCCTGAATTTATCTCAAATCAATTTAGAAAATTCACTTTCCATCTAACTCAACCGAACGCCGTGCAGCTTTTAACTAAAATTACATGCAGAAATCACTTCTCTAAGCCCCCGTTTGGTTGGAGGTTAAGGAGTGGAATAACTCCTTAACCCCCATATTATTCCCAAACATCCTCAAAAATGGGTGGGGTTAGCTAACCCCACCTCAAATGGGTTATCCCGGGTTAGCTAACTCCACGTCTCCACCTAACCCCAATCAAACACCATTTTCTATTCATAATAACTCACTATCCTTCTTATCCCACCTACTCCAACCAAACACTATTTTTTACTATCCTGGACTAACTCCAACCTCCAACCAAACACAAAAATACTCTAACCCCACCTTAATCCTGAACTTAACTCTATTTCTGGAATAATTAGTTTTTCCTTAACCCCGAACCAAACTTTAATAAGTTTTCTAGGAAAGAAACAAAACTTTATGGGGGGGAAGCTCTCCAATGAAAAGGACAGATGTAACTATGTAAGCCATTAGATTGGAATTTCGGTGAACCTCAAAATAGATAGGTGACCCACATTGGAAAACTACCTAACATAGTTTTATTCAAAGGTAGAGGAATGGTGAAATAGAGAATTATATAACTCTAATTCCTTGAGGCGACAGTGGTTAGGATAAATTTAGATTGAATTTGATAGAATATACATAAAAATGTCAAAATTTAGCATTCGATATATATTTGTCTTTGAATTCGTATTCAAAAAAAATAAAATAAAAATGGATGCGAAAATGATTTCTTAAAAAATCCAAACGTTTTCCACCTTTCACCCCGTAGAAATAAGAGGGATGTTAAAATATATTGTAGAAGATAAAGTAGCCTCTATCATGTTCACCGCTTATTTTATTATAAATCTCATATTAAAATTATATTTATCTGTGTTAAAATATTAAACTTTATTTAATAAAATATAGGTATGCGAAGTTTGAATACGAATGTGAACCTTTAATATCTTATTCTCGCTGATGTTAGTTTATATTTATATATGTATGTTAGTATATATTATTATTTTAATAATATCATAATACAAATCCGACTAGTATGGAAATCTGAATCTGTTTTTAGCTCGCATGAGAATTTCTATACATATGTATATAGAGAGGGCTAGGCTGGTATACTATCGGTAGCACGGAGGTCTCTGTGCTACCAAATTGTTTTCAATGATGCGGCTTTCAAATTGACGATCGGCTCCGTTAAACTTGGTCTACACTATTAAAAATATTTGAAAACTAAATTTCATAATTTTTCGACGTCATTTGGGTAGTGATCAAAAGGTCTCAAAATTGACAATTTTAATGGTAGATATGATGTGTTCGTGAATTTAACGGCGTAAAATAATTCAAATCTGATGAAATTTTTATAGAAATTTTTTTTTTCACTATTTTGAGAAAGATCAGTACCTCTGATCTTAAATTCAATTTTTTTATCATCATTTTTTATGAGATTTTTATTTTCAGTCGTTCATTTTTAGACTACTCGTTTGATAGGTAAATGATACCAAAAAATTATGAAATTTAGTTTTCAAATTCTTTTAATAGTGTAGATCAAGTCTAACGGAGCCGATCGTCGATTTGGAAGCCGCATCATTGAAAACAACTTGGTAGCACGGAGGCTTCCGTGCTACTGATCAGCCTGGCTTATATATATATAGAGTTGAGCTGGAATACTATCGGTAGCAAACGGGTTTTATTGCCACCAATTTATTTTTGATGATGGAACCTCCAAATCGGTGATCGACGCCATTGAACATGATCTATACCACTTGCAGTATTTAGAAATCAAATTTCATGCTTTTTCGATATTGTTCTCTTGTCTATCAAATGGACGTAAATATGAACAACTGAAAATGAATATCCTCTAAAAATAGATGATAGAAAATTTGTAATCAAGATCGATAGTATAGATATTGTTCTAAATAATTTAAAGAATTTTCTGACCAAAATTCAATTGATTTGAATAGTTTTACACCGTTAAATGAGAAAACGTTTCATATCTATCATTAAAATTACAAATTTTGAAACCCTTTGATCATTAGGTCAATGATGTCGAAAAGATTTGAAATTTGATTTCTAGATACTTCAAGTGTTATAGATCATGTTTAACTGTACCGATCGTCGATTTAAAGGCTCCATCATCGAAAATAAATGGATGGTAACGGAGTCCGTTTACTACCGATAGCATTCCAGCTCATCTCTATATATATATATATATATATATAATTCTTTTATGAATGCTTCTATAATTGGTGCTATGATGTATCAAATATGGTATAGAATATTATTAATATGATCTTAGTACATATGGCATTGTGTTAGTTATGGATGGTTAGTGACTATGGGTAGTAAAACAATAGTAAAAGGTATCTAAAATAACCAGGATCCTGCTAAAGATAGAGACTTAGGCTTCGTTTGGGATTGCGGGGAGATTGCGTTACGTGCGGTGCGAAAGTACGTTGAAAAAATATCCTGTTTGTTTCCGTACGTAATATTACGTTCCGTATATCGCGATGAGTCGGTTACAATATATTTTCTGCGGTCCCACCGGAGAACGAGAAGTATATCTCTATATGCTTTTTTTACAACTCCATTTTATCTAATGGCGTTACATAGGCCTCAATACCAAACTAAACCCTAATTATATGACTCAACACAGGTAGATAACCATTTAAGTTGACGCTTAGTACTCAAATTCCCCAGCTAATTAAAAGTTGGTATATATAGGTTAAATGGATTGTGCAAATCTACTCGAATACAATTAAGATAAAAATTTACAGAACTTGTTTGAACTATACAACATTTGAAATTGACTACCAAATCTTTTGAAAATTTTGATTTTACTACTTAATATTTTAATTTATTTGATTTAAGTCATTCAACAAGAAAAAAATACTTTGGTAATATCTAGAAAAAAAAATAGTGCAAGACAGAAAAACAAAACTAAATCTAAAATACAACATAAAAATTAATAAAGTATAATAATAGGCTAAATTATTATAAATACCCTCTTTTACACTTTTCCTCTCTAGCAGCTAAAAATCTACATTTTATTCTCTCAATATTTCAAGTTATTGCATTTAGCATCTGTCCGTCAGTATTCCATCATTATTTAGTCTATTTCTTATAATTTATACCGAAAATGTCATTCAAAATTATATAAATAAATAAAAAATAATTTTTTTCTTATAGAAAAAGTAAGGATAATTTGGTCATTTTGCCTTCTTCATTAACACCATATCCCTCTAAAAATATTTTTGAAATTTTAATAGGGGCAAAATATAGATTTCTGAAAGTAAGAGAGAAAAAGTGAAAAATCAGATATTTATAAGAAGATTTTTTATAATTTAGCCATAATATAATAAATAAAAATAATATTAAATTACGGTATAGTAAAATAAAAGGTAATTAAGTCTTGATTAATTTTAAACCTGCTTTCATATTGGTATTGCCACCACTACCACATTAGTGGTTTTTTGAGATCAAAATAGTTGCTTTGCCTTAGAAGTATATAATAGGGGAAACTTCAAATATCCCCCCGTGGTTTCAAGTGTATCAAATTAGTACCCTATGATTTCATTTTGTATCAAGTTAGTATCCTGTGGTTTTAATTTTTTTTTATTATTATCCTTTTTGAGATATATAATTTAACGAAATATTAAACCACAGAGTATTAAAGTGAGAAAGTGCGAAACCACAAGGTATTAACTTAATACACTTGAAACCACAGGGTACTAAAGTGAGAAAGTGCGAAACCACAAGACATTAACTTGATGCACTTTACACCACAGGGTACTAAAATGAAAAAATGTGAAATCACAGGAGGATACTTAAAATTTCCCCTATATAATATATATTAAAATAACAATATGTAATTAAAATTCCCAACATTTTAATATAAAATTATTTTATTATATTTCACAATCAAATTGATTTAACATATCTCTCCTCCAATGCTTGGACATGCAGCTCCAAGTGGTCCTTGACATCTTATCCAGACACCTGACCGACACGGACATTTCAAACCTCAATATATTTTCTTCTTTAAAATGGGTGAATGAAAATTAAACTAAAGCTATGCTAATTGTACATTCAAAAAGCTACATCTATCAAAACAGTATTTTTGAAAATAAGAGAGATATCCTCCAACTTATATTCAAATGTCAAAACCAAACTAGCGGAACAAATTATTTCGATCAAAACGGATTATTTTAGAGTAATCTGTTAAAATTTGTTTCTAAAAAAATTAGAAAAAACTTCAAATACCACCCATGTGGTTTTGTACTTTTTCACTTTAGTACCATGTGGTTTAAAGTGTATCAATTTAGTACCTTGTGTTTTAAAATGTATCAATTTAGTACCATGTGGTTTCGCACTTTGTCATCCAGTGGTTTAAAGTAGATCAATTTAGTACTTTGTGATTTCATTTTTCTTTTTTCGTCGGCTCCCCGGTTAATATTTCATTAAATTATGTACAAAAAACTTCAGATACCCTACCTTGGTTTATCGAATATTTACTTTAGTACCCATTAGTTTTAATTTTGTCACTGGTTTTTTTTCTCTACAAAATTTTAGATATCCTGCCTAGGTTTATCAAATATTCACTTTAGTACCCTTTAATTTTAATTTTGTCACTGATTAACAAGAAAAATTAGTGAAATGGATAAAAAAAAGAGAAAAATAAAATCACAGGGTACTAACTTGATACACTTTAAATCACAAGGTACAAAAGTGAGAAAGTGCGAAACCACAGGGGCTAACTTGATACACTTTAAATCACAGAAAACTAAGGCGAGAACGTTTGAAACCACAAGGGGGTATTTGAAGTTTACCCAAAAAAATTAAGAACAGCCTTTCTTTCCTATTTATTTTATTAAATAAATAGTTATATAAATAAATATATTAATATAAATATTATTTTTATGATAATATATTTTTTACTTAAATTTTACTATATAATATAAATTAATTAAATGTGAGATTATTTACTTTATTAAGTTTTATCATTTATATATTAAATATTATTGTTCTATTTTATATTAAGTATTATATATATTAAATTATTTTTATATATTATATTTATTTCAAATTTGTATTGAAATTTATATTATTATTAATTAAAATTATAAGCATATTGTCAGTACTGTATTTTACTCATTACACAAGATGAATAAATTATATGAAATAAATTGTTACACAAATAAATTAAATATGTTGATATAAATTAAATTGTAACATAAAATATTTATTATAAATTATTAAAAATAATTTTATATAAAATATACTAATATAAATTAAGAATTTTTATTTTTAAAATATGTTTAAATATTATTCTTGACTTTTAATCCAAATTCTGCTAAGAATATCTTCAAGAATATTTCTAATTACTGACCGTCCCTAGCGCAAGGCTTGGCAAGTGGCAAAGGGCTTGATGGTTGGTAC
This sequence comes from Ananas comosus, assembly GCF_001540865.1. Lineage (NCBI taxonomy): Eukaryota > Viridiplantae > Streptophyta > Magnoliopsida > Poales > Bromeliaceae > Ananas > Ananas comosus. The sequence continues at coordinate 2,302,569 of NC_033628.1, forward strand.
CGGAGATCCTAAGTTCGAATTCTAGTTGATTCACATTTTCAGGCAAATTTATTTCTAAATAAATGAAATAAACGAAGCTGATAGCATACTGCTTATCTCTCTCTCAAAAAAAAAAGAATATCCCTAATTTATTTCGAGATATTTTCTGTTATCAAGAACAACAAAAGTTATCCTCGAGAATTCAGTTCCCAAACCAAATGCAGCCCAAATGAATAGAAATTTTATATGTTTTCGTCTAAGGAACTTACTTTTGAGTGTATAATGTCTAGTTTGGTAAATTAGTAACTATGAGCATTATTTTTTTTATTATATAAAGATACTTGTAATTTATTTTCTCTTATATTATAAAAATTATGTTTATCCTATCCCGTCGCAATTACAGCCATAATAAAATATTAAAGAAGGAAATAGTCTAACCATTTTTAGATATTTGTAAACTTTTTATAATATAAAATAATATTTTTATTCATCATATTATCCAAGTAAATCCTAAGTATGAGGCAAAAATTATATGGATATCATTCCCAAACTAAAAGTTTGGGGGCGGTGCGGATGGGCTCTGCGTGGCCCGCACGCACCCATCCTCGCCCTCCCTTCCTCTCCGTCAGCTTCTTTCTCTCTCTCTCTAAAAATTGAGACCCATATTTTTTTTTTCTTTTTTTCTCGTAGCGCCACGCGGTGTCCATCGACATCGTCTCCAAACTTTTAGTTTGAAAAAGATATTCATACAATTTTTTCCCCTAAGTATGTAGCACCACATCCACCACTTTAGAATCTTCTCAGATATATCTATATTTTTTCTCTTGGTGTACTTTTTTAATATATATGATCGAAACAGGGAGAGGGGCACGCACGGGCACCGCATGAGAGCATGTGGAGTAGCGTTTAAATTTTATATATGTGGCCTTATAATAATTTAAATATTTTATAAAATTTATTATTATAAAAATTAGAAACATAATTTTGAAACCCATAATTATTGCAATAATAACAGAGTTTGCTTGTAGAGTTTTTTTTTTTTCTTTTTTTGCTTTTTGATAATTTGACAAATAAAAATAAAAATTCTAATTTATTATATTATTATTCTAATTAAGGGATAATTTTATAAATGCCCTTCTAGGGACTATGAATTTCATCAATACCATTCTAAAAGTGATAAAATCGTGAATGCCCTTCGATATATCAAAAAGTATCATAAATATCCTTCATTAGTTAAGTTTCGTTACCATTTTGTGAAATGGAGTTATATTTTTAAAATGCCATTTTTACCCTTCATCTCTTATCAACAGTAGAAATACTAATAGATATTTCAAGATAATTTTTGTAAATCTAAATTTGAATTATTAAATTAAATTATTAAAAATTATTAAAAAATATATAAAAATTGTATTTTATATATAGTGTGTTTTTATATGATTTTGGTTTTGTTTTCTGGCTTTGGATTTCGGTTCAGATTTGGTTTGGATATAGACAAAAATCATAGCTGAGTTTGAATATAATGAGATTTCTATTCGGTATCGATTAAGTTCACCTCATTCAAAATTGAGTTCAGATAGAATTGCATATCTATATCAATGCACATTCCTAATCATTCCTAATCAGTAATAGTAATTTTGAAATAAATGATAGATTTAATTTTTTTTTCTATTTAATCAAAAATATATCAAATAACTATATGGATGCATTTTTTTTTGTCGATTGAAAAAAAGAGAGTTTTGTTCGTAGGCTAAAATATATTATATTTTAGTTTTTTAATGTATTTAATGCAGATAAAATTATTGAGAATAATTTTGGTTAAAAAATTTTTTAAGCTTACAAGATTAAATGAAGATAGGAAAAATCCTCAACTTTTATTTTTATTTAAATTTTTATACATAGTTATTTATTTGCTAAAATTTAAATAGAGCTACTAGATTTGGTATAATCATCAAAAAAAAAAAAACTTGATAAAATTTTCATTTTTCATACACTAAAATTAGTTAATTTTTTAGAAAACTAAAAGTTAATGAGTTGTCAACTAAAAGAATAAAAATTGAGAGAGTAGTTTCAAAACGTCATATAGTTGAGGGGTCTCCATACATTTTTTACTTAAGAGATAGTTAAGGGCAAATAGGTCATTTTAAAAATTAATCCATCTTTAACCCTTTAATAACTATAGTAAAGCTAACACAACTAACAGTAGGGGCATGGGTGATAATTTTTTGTGTTTGCAAGAATAGATATGATATTTTAAATTTTATAGAGGCATGTATGATATTTTAGACTTTGGGAGGGGTATTTATGAAATTGCCCCTCTAATTAAAAGCGGGGGAAAAAGTTTTGATAATAACATTTTCAATCCAATCTCCACCGTTGAATTCAACATCACGGACAAGAAAAGCCCGTGGGGGCCGAACATCTGTACTTGGAATCACGTGAAACACTCCATGTAACAATAACATGTGCATACAAACTCCCTCTATTATTCCGATATTGCAACTTGGTCCATATACTTTTTGGCCAATTTTTAAACGGTTTTTTTTTTAAAAAAAAAATCTACCAATTTTTTTTTGTAAATGATGTTCTCTAAATTTATTAAAATTAAATCAAAATGCAGCTCATGTAAAAGCTGAGATGCCAAAATGTGTCAAAGCAAACTTTGCAGGGACTGAGTTGTAATTTTAGGATAGTACAGGTACTATCCATACATTTTTACTCAAGTGCTGTATAAAAGGGCTTGTTGGTGCCTGTTGCTGAAACCCACAAGTTGTTTAAAAAAAAAAAAAAAAAAAAAAACTTGGTTTTGATCTTACGCAAAAGAAATTAAAGGCTCTCTTCACTCCAGGTACCTCATCATCTTCTTCTACTAGATTACTTTTTCTTTTCTATTTGATTATTTTACTTTTTAAGAATCAGGAGTTTAATTCTACGCATCTTATTTCGTGTTTTTCTACGGAATTCAGAAATATGCAAACAACTTCAATTCTAAGCTCGTTAGAGAACTTTTGAGTCATCGAGAACTGAAATAGGTTTTGTTTAAGCGATTATATTTTTACTCGACAGACCTAAATTTAAAATATATTTAGATGTGCTATTGCTTTATATGAAATTATATGTATGTAATTGTTTATCATCTTAGATTCAAAGGTAAATTATGCATAAAGGCCCCCAGTTTATCGCGGAGGATCCACTTATTCACTTTAAGGCTTAAAAACTTTTTTAACGTTGCGTAAAATTTTTAGTAATCTATGTATTTTTGTTTGACAGAGCCATCGTATAACATAAAATGTTGTTGCGTAATATAATATTAAATTAAATATTCTAAAGTGTTCTTTGTTTTAGACTTAATTGCAAAATTTACAAACATTAGAATCCTCGAACATATATTTGAATTATCTAAAAATACATGCTCTGTTTTTCCTATCCCAAAAACAATAATAACTTCTAATTCAACAACAAAATATATATATATATATATATAAAAGGGGTGAAGAAAAAAAAGGAGCTAATACAACCAATCATTAATTTGGAGACCCTCACTGCAATTACGCGTTTTAAAAAAAAATAATCTGAGAAAAGATCCAACAGTGAAAAAAAGCATGTCTAAATTATTTGCTAAGTTAAATTTTTGGTGTCGCGTGATATTATAAATCTCCAAGTTTAAATTGTTATAATTTTTGGGTTTAATTTATTAAATTACACTAAAATCAAGTCCAGTATCGTAATTTAGTTGACCGTACAGTTACACGTCACTGGTGTGGTGGTGACGTGACAGTAATTAAAATACCACTTGACATCGATTTATCATCCAGTAAATAAAATTATATTATTTAGTTGATTATAATAATTTAAAAAGTATATTAAAGTTTAAAAAATGCGCGTCACTGGCCTTACAATTTGGGGGCCAAGAGAATAATTCAACTTATTCTAATTCAGGAAGAGTGAGATTAAATAAACTCTTATTTTAGGATCAAATCCCATATAAGGATCAAATTTGGGAAAATAAAACGAAAAATTAGTGGGAACAGCTCTCAACGTACGCAACACCGTCATTTTAGTTGTTTATTATTGATTAAAATTGGTCAAATTTTTTGTCCTATATAAGTCATGATAATAGATCCAAGAAACTAATCAGTTGAGTCCAGTAAGTCGAGTGAGACTGTAGTTCATAATAAACTTAACGATAAGAAAGCGGTCTAATGTTCAGATAGATTAAGTCTAATCGAAATTCATGATTTTTATAGTTGAGATGTTAAATGCAGTGGATATGATTTTTTTTTTTTCCTTCTCAGTACATACTTTAAATAGTTGTTTTGGATTTTGTTAAATTTAGATTTGAATCGTGTTGACCAATGAACAAAGATCCGTGCCAGGAAAGTCAAAGCGATTCGGAGCCTAATGAACTAGATCCGTACGATCCGGGTCAAACAGTTCCGATATTTTTCACCCGTTTTTGGAATTTGGTAAGGGTACCATAGAATATACCCGAGAAACGTGCCCCGATAAGTGAGTTATTCGCCCGCCAATCATTGGAGACAAAAATTTGGTGGACATAATCTCCAAATTTAATATTTTAGAGATTGTTCGGATCAGCGTCATATGGTAATTCATATCCATCTCAATCGTTTAAAAAAATTTATTTTTACTAGATAAAATATTTTAAAATGTTATTTTTATAGGGCGGTTGAGATGAGTTCAAAAGTAACATTTTATCTAACAAAAATAATTTTATTAATTTATAGAAAAAAAATATTTTTTTACACATGTTACGGAACATTCTAAATTTATTTATCTATTAATTTCTGATCTATCTCACTTTTTTGAATCCTATTACTAATTTTTAAGTTGACAAAAGAAAATTTAAAAACTATATCTTAAAAGCATGAGAAATTCAAAAATAAAACGGTTTTGCAAATTTAAAGTATTAGATTTTAATTAAAAAAAACAGTTATCACTGAAAAAAATTATCCCCTGTTCATTAAATTTATTATTGGTAATTTTACTAATTTTAATATATTTAATTATTAATTAATAATAACTAATAATATAGCTATTATATTTTATAAAATTTCAAATTAATTAAAATTTAAAATTTTAAATGAGAAGATAGAAAGAAACACTAGGAGAAAGCTGAGGGGGCTCCGTGCATTTTTACTCCTATTTCGTTACACATTCCTACTCGTTTTCATGCGCGAGAAAGAACGTGCGATCATAATATAAACTCTCTCATATATATATATATATATATATATAGACTCTCTCTCTGTCTATAATCTATATATAAGCATATGTACGCTGAATCCGTTTTTTTTATTCAGGGGTAGGGCGAGAGAGAAGATGATGTTGAGGAGCTCCTCCACGCCGATTCTCGGCTCCCTCCTCTTCTCCGAATCCCCCACCCACAATCCCCACCACCACCACCACTCCTCCTCCTCGTTCCACCCCATCTCCTCCCACCTCTCCGACCCCTCGGATCGCTCCGCCGCCGCCTCCGGCGGGGTCCGCCGCAGCCGCTCCGACGGGAACCTCCACTCCCTCCTCCGTGACAACTCCGACGACCACCACCACCACCGCCGCGCCCTCAGGTGCTCCTCCTCCCGCCGATCCAACCCCGTCCTCGAGCCGATCCCCTCCTTCTCGGTGGAGGAAGCGGAGGACGAGGAGGAAGAGGAAGAGCCGCGGCGAGAGGAGCGGGAGAAGGGCGCGGGGGTTCGGAGGACGGCGTCGTTGGGTGGAGACTTCGCCTTCGCCTTCGCCTTCGCGATCGAGGATCGGAGCCTAGGGTTCGACGAGGATCGTCGGGAGACCGGATCGTCGTCTCCATCGGCGGCGGCGGAGAGGGGCGGAGCCCGGGCCGCGATGCCTCTGTTTCTGGCGCGGGGGCTCGGGATCGATCGGATCGGGTCCGGGTTGTTGAACCCGGGCGGCAACGATTGCGGCGGCAGCGACGGGTTCATTGGCGGCTGTGGAGGCGGCGGCGGCGGCGACGGTGGAAGTTGTGGGGTGGTGACCGGCGGCGGCGGCGGCGAGCAATCGGATATGGAGACGCACCACAAGAGGATGGTGGATGAGGATCCGAGCAATGCCCTGTTTCTGAGCAACTACGCCAAGTTTCTCTACCAGGTGAGGAGATCATTTACTTCTATGTTTGAAGTTCTCATTGTTGTATTTGTGAAGTTATATATACTCTTGGTAGAATACGTAGTTAATGTGAATTATTAGATATTGGTAGTAGAATCTAAAGTTGATCTGTTACTAGAATGACCTCCCATCGCAATATTTATGCATACATAGACTACAAGAAAATTTAAATTTTGCATGCTTTTATGCATAACTATGCATAGTTCCTGTATCAGGTGAGGAGATCCTGCCCTTTCTATTTTATATTATTAGAATCATTATTATCCTCTGATTGATGTTTAGATTCCATCTTTTTTAGGTGTCGTATGATTGTATTCTTGAAGTAATTAAATACTTTTGGTAGAATTTATAGCTAATGTAGCGTAATTAAACATTGGTGGTAGAATCGATGCTTGTTCTGTTTCTCTGTATATGTCTTTTCCTAGGATGAAGTACCTTTCAGGTTTGCCGCATTTTTGGTCAGGTTGTGGGCTCTAAGGCTTCAGTTTGAAAGAAAGATAAAATCCATGCGAATTTAATGCTGAAACTGATTAACGGTGTATCCTACGGGGAATGAAAATATATGGCGATTTTTCAATGCTTGCTCTCTATTAGGTTAAGTTGAGGCACAAAATATCTTAATAAATCTCGATGTGATGAAAGATGGATGCAGACCTTTAGTTTCTCAGTTACAATATCATTCCATACCTTTTCCATCAAAATCATCAATCAGTATGGGTGATTTTGGATCTAAAACTCGATTTACTTTTTCCTCTTCGACATAAATATCTTAGTTATCATGTCTTTTCGTCTAATCCCGTATCACAGTTGCTGACGACTCTAAAGGATTTGTTGACTACTATATTCAACTTCGAAAATCGGTTGTCTCGTCTAATGTTCTTATTATTTTACTAGGTGAAGTGTGATAATAAAAGGGCGGAGGAGTACTATTCTCGTGCTATACTGGCCGACCCAAGCGACGGGGATATCTTGTCTCAGTATGCTAAATTAGTCTGGGAGATTCACCGTGATGAGGAGCGCGCTTGTACCTATTTCGAACGGGCAGTTCAAGCTTCCCCTCAGAATTGGTAAACATCTAAGTTCTTGTTGCAAATTTATTTTCCATATGTTTTTAGATAAATATGTTGGAAAGATAATATGAATGGGCAGCACCTGAACTTTTGGTGAATTACAATATCTTGCAATGTCGTCCCTAGGCGCATTTTCCGTCTGAAATTTCCAGTGCCTGCTAGGAGTTGACCATATAAATTAATGATCAATGAATATATTTGACAGCAAATGAACATATAACGACGTTGTAAGAGATTAGGCAAGTTATGAACTGAGCCATTCAAATAAAGGATCAGGGAGCAGATTTCTTTGCATTTTTATATAATTTTACATCATATAAATATCACAAGTCTGAAGTATTTTAATCTTCTTTATCTTGCTACTACTTGTAGCCATGTTCTTGCGGCGTATGCTGCTTTTCTCTGGGAGACGGACAATAGCGATGGAACAGAAGACGGAGGCGGCAACCAAGCACAAGATTTTGCTGGATTATCATTTCATCACGGAGCATTGGCCTCCGCAGCTACTTAACCTCTACAAAGAGCATTGGTGTTCAGTTGGAGCTAACACCATTCTATTAGGAAACTAACATGCTATATCATCTTTATGCTCGGAGGAATTTATTTAGAACTTATGTTAGCTTTCGGTATAACAGTTTCTAGTGAACTATGGTATTCTATCGGAATAAGTAACACTTTGTTTAGAAAGTGTTAAATTATTTTGTTAAGTTCGTAACAACTTTGTTCTCTGGGCTGCGAAGAAAAAAAAAAAAATGCAAGGGGAAGGATGGTTTTATTTGTGAACTTGTAAATCCTCAATAAAGAAATAAAAGGATCTTGTAGAGGTTTAGAGGATCGTTGTCGCGGGGGTAAGCTTTGTGTGTGATGACACATTTGATAGAGTTTGCTCTTTGTAATATCATCAACATGATATGTATAGTTTTGTTTTTGCATGTAATGGGGAGTCTTAATAATATTTACGATCTGTCATCTGGTAATCTTCAGTAATTCTTCTGATTGCTTATGATCTTGATGTTCGACTGTTGTGAATTTATACTTTCCGTCTCTGTCTGCCGCTTTTATCTGGGTCGATCTGATATATAATCAATTTTAGTCTCCGGTCGAGCTCATGAATTCATTTGTTGGTAAACTTCCCCTGAAGATGGGTGATAAACTAGCATCTGTTTCAATTTTTGTTGTTGGTGACCTAGCTATGTAGTATATTCTGTGTTTAGTCGAGGTGCGGCACTATTAATAGCAATTAAGCCTTTTGTGCTGTAGATTTGTTCTTGATGATAGGGCATCTAATTTGATGATTGACTATGCTGAATATAATTTAGGATATTTAAATATTGTATGAACCAAAATTAGTGAGTGATCAACTTGTGAAAAAAAAAAGAACGGATTGAACAACTTTGTAAAAATAAGAGAGAAATTTTCAAACTAAAGATTTATGCTCGGGTATCTAATTTACATGGAAAATTAATAATGTCCCATGTGTCTGCTCCAAGTAGGATACAAATGGATCCGAGTTGGAGTTTTTTGGACGATCCGTCCCGAATGGGGCGCCGAATGGGGCGGTAAGTGGGAGTAAAAAATATAGAAAAATATAACTCATCCTGATCTGCCGAGGTAATGGAGTGGGAGGAGTTAGATCCCTTTCTTCCTTTGATCTATCTGGATCCATCAAAAATTCACTCCGGCTCCAATTCACTTCAAATAGAATGATATATAGGGGCAAAGAATAGAATTAAAATTAACCCGTCTCAAATCTGTCCAGATCCGATAAGAAATGGAGCAAAAAGTGGGGGACTCCCTCCCGATCCGTCCTGTTTGCATCCCTAGCTCAAAGGGACTGCACGTGGTAATGAAGACAGCCAAGTAGGGGTGTAAAACAGGTCGGGTAACCAGTAGGGTAGTCTCATAGAAGAATGCGAGCTATGCTATGAAGACATATATTATTTTCCTTATATTTTATAGTAATTTTTGAAATTATAATTATAATTATTTAAAATTTACAAATTTATTATAAAAAATATTTAAAAAATTATGTTTGTTAAATAAATAACTTATATATTTTATAAAATTACTATTTAAAATTTTATAAAAATTAAAAATTAAATAAATATAAAATTGAAGTTGCAGCTACCTACCACGGCCTAGTGGCCCATACCAGTTCGGGTTAGGAGCCCAAATTCCAAAAAAATGGGTTTCGATATGGTATGAATGGACGGCCAAATTGGCGTGGGTTGGTTTGGAGCAGTTTCCTCCAAGACGGTGAAGAAAAAGCCAACTCGTGTTGGAATTGAAATGAGATCAACATCAATTGCTCGTTTAATAAATGAGCCAAACATTAGCTGGGATCAGCTTGCTCGTAGTTGGCTCTATCCACATGGCATGAATCTATCGACGTTCCGTGTTGGACCCGCTCCAGGCCCAATTCGACGTGAACTGGTTTGGAGCAGTTTCTTCATTCTAAGATGTCAAATAGAAAGTCAAACTCTTGTTCGGATCGAAATGATATTGAGATCAATCGCTCCCTTAATAAACAAGTCAAAATCAGCTTACTTGTGTTCGGCTCGATGGACTATATATATATATATATATATAGTCCGGCTACTATCGTATTAATAGGATTGGAGCCATGGTCCTATCAAGTTGTTTTGATTGATCGGAACTTCAAATTGATAATCGGCACCATTGAAATTGATCTACACAATTAGAAATGTTTAGAAACCAAATTTTGTAATATTTAAAAATCATTATCAAGTTCATCTTAAGAGTTAAAAAATGAACGGTCATAAATGAATAACCTTCTTAAAATAGAGGTTAGACTTTCTCAATTCATAGTCAGAATTATCAAACATTATCTAAATAGTATAAAGAATTTTCTATAAAAAATTCAAGCAATTTGGATTGCTCTACACCGTTAAACAAGCAAACGGCTCATATAGGCCGTCAAAAATTGTCGATTTTACGACACTTGATCACCATGTAAATAATTTAAAATTTATGAAATTTAGTTTCTAGATATTTCAAATACTCTAGATCAACTTCAATGGCTCCGATCATCGATTCGGAATCTCGATCATCAAGAACAATTTGATAGGACAAGTGCTCCTATACTATTAATAGGATAGTAGCTCTAGCTATATATATATATATATATATATATATATATATATATATATAATTGAGCTTATATGTTTTTAAAAACATTAAGTCATCGGTACTTATGGGTTTTCAGTCTTTGGATGAAGATTTATAGGGTTACGATAATAGTGATCTTCTAAAAGTGAATGGTTGGTGGCATAGTGGGATAAGGATGAAATTTGTCAAACAGATAGATCTAATGATAGAAATCTTGCGGGAACTAAGTGCTGGGTGTTTTTAAAGCACCATAGATGGATTCGTATACATATATGAATATAAATTTTTATTGTTTGGATTTTAAACTAACCCAAATATAAAAAGATCTATATTTTGTAAATTTCAATTATTATATTAAGATTTTATTTTTTTTAAAATTTCATCCAATAATAGATTTGATAATCTAATTTACTGTTTGTGAGTCGGCTCGTTAATAAATAAGCTGAATAGGAATTAAATTTTTTAGCTTGATATTTTAATGGGTGTAGAAAGAATATTTTAAGGATTTACTTTTCGACCTTCCTTGAGTAGCTTTGGGGTGTGTATGTTGTTGTGAGGGTTCGGAGGTAGGGGTGGCAATTTAGCTCGCTGTTCGCGAGCCAACTTGTGTTTGATTTGAAATGAGTTCGAGATCGAATTACTCATTTAGTAAACGAGCTGAACACGAGCTGAATTTTTCAACTCGTTTAATAAACGAGCCGAACATGATAGGGTCAGCTCGCTCGTGTTCGGCTCGATACCAGCTCGAATATATATATATATTTATTTTTATATAATTTATATATATATTTATATATATAAATAAATAATTATATATATAATCTATATATTTTTATTATTTTATTTTAGCAAAAAAATATAAAGTCGAACTTAATTATAAAAAGGCTCATTCATATGTAAAATTTCAACCGTTAGATAAAAGTCTAATAGACAAATTTTTATAAATTTATTTTTTATATATATGTAATTTAATCAATTTAACTTATTGTTCGTTGGCAAGCTCGTGAGCCAGCTCGTATTTGACTTATTTATTAACGAGCCGAATATGAACTAAATTTTTTGATTCAATATTTTAATGAGTCAGCTCGTGTTCCACTCATTTATTAAATAAGCCGAACACAAGCAGGCCCCAACTCGCTTGTGTATGGCTCCTTGACACCATTATTCTAGGCAAACCAAGCAAACCTACTGCCCAAAGTCAAAAACCCAAAAAAATAATAATAATAAAATCTAGGAGAGAGGGCTTGTCTTGTTATACCCTTCGTTCTGTTGCTTGTCTTGTTTTTTAGCGGGCTCTTCCTTTTATTACTGTTTGTTAATTGTCTAAGCGTCCTCTCGAGGCACAGACTGCCTTACTCTATGTAGCTGATTTCATCTACTTAGCTACCGTTTGGTTCGGGATTAAAAAAAAATTAGTTATTTTAAAGATATGATTAAGTTCAGGTTAAGGTGGGGTTAGAGTATTTTTTTGTATTTGGTTGGGGGTTGGAGTTAGTACAGGATTAATAGTTGGAGTAGGTGGGATAAGAAGCATAGTGATTGGTAAAGAAATAAAAAGACGAAAATACCCTCACATTAATCTATTGAAATAAAAGCTTTTATTTTTTTAATTTAAAATTATATGATTGTAAATATTTTTGAGGAGTAAAATTAAATTAATTTTAGCGTAATTTTGTACCAAAAAATATTTTTCACTACCTTTTTGTGACTTTGAAAATACCTAAAATTTAGAAACAACTATTTTAAAATTTTTTTAAGTTCAAATTTCACGAACATTTGCATTTCACGAACTATTTTAATATTTTACTTACAATTACATTTTAACCCTCAAAAAACACTAATTTTCAACCTTTTAAAATTTTAATATTAAAATTTTAAATTCTAAAATTTATAATTTAAAAATTAAAATTAAAAATTTTAAAATATTAATATTAATTTTAAGATTACAAATTAAGCATTTTAAAAATTTCAAATATAAAATGTAAAATTTCAAATTTGAATAATTTAAATTTAAATTTTAAATTTTAAATTTTAAAAATACTAATATTAGTTTTCAGATTGCAAAATATAAATTTTTAAAATTTATAATTTAAAATTATAATTTTACAATTATATGAAAAATTAAATAGGGTAATCCCACCCCTATTCTTGGGGTGGGGTTAGCTAACCCCACTCATTATTTGGGATGTTTGAGAATAAATTAGGAGTTAAGGGGTTCTGATTCTCCTCAATAAATACCAGCTTAATGAATGTAGCAGGTAGCGTGCTACTTTTCTCTCAGAAAAAATAAAATCTAAATAAAATCAAGGGGAGAGGGTAATTTCGTAATTTCAGACATTGCCCACCGGCTTTGGTCGGTCTTTCTATTCTCCTCTCTTATTAACCCGACCTTTCACCTTTTCTTTTCCCTTATTTTTTTTTCCATTGTAGAGCGTTCGAGCCGCGCGAAGCTCGGCTCTCTCCTTCCTCTTCACTCGCACGGGGGAAACCCACTCTCGCTGTCGCTAGGGTTTATCTCTCGATCCCCTGCTTCGGCCTTGCAAGCTAGGGTTTTGGGAAGGCGATCGAGAGCAGGTTCGGATTGACCGATCGAAAGAGCTAGGGTTGTGTGACGGGGGAAAGGAGGAGATGATGGAGGAGGAGAACGCGGGGATGGAGATCGAGGAGGACGAGGAGGAGGAGATCACGCAGGAGGACGCGTGGGCGGTGATCAGCGCCTACTTCGAGGAGAAGGGCTTGGTGCGGCAGCAGCTCGATTCCTTCGACGAGTTCATCCAGAACACCATGCAGGAGATCGTCGACGAGTCCGCCGACATCGAGATCCGTCCCGAGTCCCAGCACAACCCCGGGCGCCAATCCGAGTTCTCGGAGGTGCGATACCCCCACTTCTTGGGTCTCATCCTTTGCCCTTTATTGTCGGATTAGGGTTTTGGTGGGAGTCCGTGAGAAAAGGAAGGATCCGTGCTTCGCAATCGGGAGGATGATGGTGAAAAAACTTGATTTTGATGGCCTCTTGAGCGATTTTGATAGAAGTATTCGGCCGTTCTTCTTCTAATTCTATGACGAAGGAGAATTGAAAGGGGATTACTAATTTTTGAAAACTTAGAATGACAACAAAACCATTAAAGAAGCAATGATGATTCGAAGGGAGCATTGAAACGCTAGATTATCAAGCTTACAAAATCAGCCAACCTCTCCTCTTCTTGAGGAGAAAAGGAGAAGGAAACTCAGAAAACGAGAACAATTTGAACTGGAAAATTTGGTCATCGTTGTAAAAAGAATGATTTAGTTTCCCTAAAGAAAGAAGTGGCCTTAAGCTGTTCATAGGTCTCATGAAAACCCCTAATGAAATCCTATGAATTAATGTGGAAAGATGTTTCCTGCCTCACAAAGATATTTATTGTAATTGGGTTATTGAAATTTTATTTATTGATAATAACGCAATTTACATGCATCAAAAAGATATTTTATTTGTCAATGACTCAGTGGGTTCGAAGGTTAGGGTTGAAAAAAAAACTGAAGTACTATTCTGGTAACGAAGAAAAAGTTGGAGTAGAAACAATTGAGCGATCTTTTTATTACCGGAGTGTGTTTTATCGTTCAAAAAAATCGACCTGTTTAATCTTTGAGCAACATGTTGGTATTGGATATTCTGCTGATCATGAACTTTGTGCCAGTTAGCAGTATTATCTTGATGTAATTGATTCTAGTGTAAGAAGGAAAAGTCACCAGTGTTAATAATGCTTTATATAGAGGTGCTTACCTGCTTCTTTCCTTTCCTGCTTTTAGTGCTTGTTGTTAGAGGTTTTTGCTGATAAATTTATGCCCTTATTCTTGTCTTCTTTATTTTTCCTTTTGAATTTATAAGTTTAATATATATCTATATGGTTTGGCAGACACTGCACAAGATTAGCTTTGGCCAGATATATTTAAGTAGGCCTATGATGACTGAGTCTGATGGAGAAACTGCTACCTTGTTTCCAAAAGCTGCAAGGCTTAGAAATCTGACATACTCGGCCCCATTATATGTTGATGTAACTTACAGAGTTGTAAAGAAAGGACATGATTGTGAGGAGGTCACGGAGACTCAGGAATATCCAAAAGTTTTTATTGGAAAGGTAATGTCTGACATCAATTTTCATTTCTGCTGGTTGATGTTTGTAATATGATTCTCACACAGAGCTGTTTTGTTTTTTTTCCCTATCATAGGTTCCTATCATGTTGCGGTCCAGTTATTGCACATTATATCAGCAATCTGAAAAAGATTTAACTGAACTTGGAGAATGTCCTTATGACCAAGGTGGATACTTCATAATTAATGGAAGTGAGAAAGTTCTTATTGCGCAGGAGAAGATGAGTACCAATCATGTCTATGTATTTAAGAAAAGACAGCCTAATAAGTATGCCTATGTGGCTGAAGTCCGGTCTATGGCGGAGAACCAGAATAGACCAGCTAGCAGTATGTTTGTCCGAATGCTTTCTCGCACTAGTGCAAAAGGGGTCAGTACATTTCATTTTTAATCTGATGAGTAGTTTCTTTTTTCCTTTTTTTTCTTTTTTGGTCAATTTGTCTTGGTTTCTGGGTTAATGTTCTAATTTTGGCAATTAGCGTAGTAAAACATTTTAGACGTTATGAGTTTCTCCACTTGTGTACAGGGCTCCTCAGGGCAGTATATTCGAGCTACCCTTCCGTATATTCGAGCAGATATCCCGATAATTATTGTCTTCCGAGCATTAGGTTTTGTTGCTGACAAGGACATACTTGAACATATATGTTATGACTTTTCTGATACACAAATGATGGAATTATTAAGACCATCTCTGGAGGAAGCATTTGTTATTCAAAATCAGCAGGTAATTTTCAAGTACCTTTTCTTCTATATTCTTGATAAGGATCAAATAAAGTTGTGAATTGCTTTATATGCTTTTACAATCAATGTGGCCTCTGGATCTTTCTTTCATGATGAATATGTTTGAAATTGAAAGCTGCATTACTCATATTTTTTATCAGGAATATACAATGCGGTAAAAGAAGTACACAATATGCTCTTTGTTTCCAAATCAATCTGTTTGGGGTGCTTATCTTCTCAAATTGAGAACTGTGAAAACTTGAGCCGTAACTATGTAGTCTGTTAGATTGCTATGAAGAGACATAATTTTGTATGTATTCGCTGTATATCTTGGACATGCAACTATGCTGTGGTTTACCTGCTAGTTATGCAGATATGATATTATGTCCATTTGAAATTTGTTGCCTTTGTCATGATGCCCTTTTGCAATTGTACTTTTTGCTGCCTACTTAGTTTTGTTTGAGTGTTACTTGTTTACTCACATGCCACTTGTCTCACCAGGTGGCATTGGATTACATAGGAAAGCGCGGGGCAACTGTCGGTGTCACGAGGGAGAAGAGAATTAAGTATGTTTTGACAAACTATCCATTAATACCTCGTAGTTGGTTAAGGGTGAGTTTTTACTATGGTTAAGGGTAAGTTTTTTCCTTTTGCAGGTATGCAAAAGAAATCCTTCAAAAGGAAATGTTGCCTCATGTTGGTGTCGGAGAATTCTGCGAAACTAAGAAAGCATACTATTTTGGGTACGTTACTTATCTTTCTTCCTTCCCTTTGTTAGCTGGAAATACAGTTTCTAACTTTCTTTTCCTTTTATGAAGGTACATAATTCATCGTCTCTTGCTGTGTGCCATCGGCCGGAGGCCGGAAGATGACAGGGACCATTATGGCAACAAAAGGCTGGACCTTGCTGGTCCCTTACTTGGAGGCCTGTTCAGAATGGTTTGTTAATGATTACGTTTGTGAAATTGGAGTCTGTAATAAGACTTCAGTGGTAATGTTCTCTTGTTTTTGCAAATGCAGCTTTTCAGAAAATTGACAAGGGACGTGAGATCGTATGTTCAAAAGGTACCCTCGTTTACAAAATGTTGGTATTTTGTAGCTTCTGAATATATATAAGCAACTTGTACTAATCTTGTAATTCTACAGTGTGTAGATAATGGGAAAGAAGTAAATCTTCAATTTGCTATCAAAGCAAAAACTGTCACAAGTGGTCTCAAGTACTCTCTTGCTACTGGAAATTGGGGGCAAGCAAATCAAGCTGGTACAAGAGCAGGGGTTTCCCAGGTCTTACACGTTTTCATATCTAAATGTTTTCCTTTTTTTCTTTCATTTTCACTTGTTTTGAAGTCCCATGTTTTGGTTTTGTTTGTGTCTACTTACAGGTGTTGAATCGCCTGACATACGCATCTACACTATCTCATTTACGGAGGTTGAACTCTCCAATTGGGCGTGAAGGTAAAAAAATGATCTTATTAGTGCTATTAAACTGAAGGCATCCTTTTATTTTCGGGACTTTGAGGAAAATCTCCTGATTATATCTTTAGGGAAGTTGGCAAAACCTCGACAGTTGCATAATTCTCATTGGGGAATGATGTGTCCTGCTGAAACACCAGAAGGACAGGTTTGTAATATGCAGCAGTGAAATTGTTCTGGAATTTGCAGTTGCAAATATATCTGCTAAGTGATAATTCACCTTATAGATAGTAAGGATTGATTGTATAGCCAATCATAAATTTCAGAGCATTGTGCACTTTGGATAATATATGATGCTTCTACTTGTGGTGGTATCAGGCTTGTGGATTGGTGAAAAATCTTGCTTTAATGGTGTATATCACTGTTGGATCGGCTGCAAATCCTATTCTGGAGTTCTTAGAGGAGTGGGGCACTGAAAACTTTGAGGTATGTTTTTCTTATTTCGGGATATTTTGCAAATTATGGGTATCTTTTGTTTGTTTGCGTGCTTACTGTCTGGTTTAACTGGTCTTCCATGCTTGTGTCCTCATATTATTTATCTTCTCATCGACATTTTTATTGGCTGTGCTTTTTGTAGGAAATATCACCTGCTGTTATTCCTCAAGCAGCTAAAATTTTTGTTAATGGCTGTTGGGTTGGTATTCATCGAAACCCTGACCTCTTGGTCAGGACCTTGAGACGTTTGAGAAGACAGGTTTGCATTCCCAACTTTCACGTCCGAAAGGATATCTTGTCCTTTAGTTGCTTATATCACCTGTAATAGTAAAGCATTGTGAGTGACTGTTGTTGGTGTAATACGGAATATTCAAATTTAATGGTGCCTGACTTTTTATTGTTGTAAAACTTAACCTTAGAACTGCTGTCTTATTATAATTTTACTTTATCAGATTGATGTCAACACTGAGGTTGGAGTTGTACGAGATATTCGTCTTAAGGAACTACGCCTTTATACAGACTACGGTCGCTGCAGTCGGCCACTGTTTATTGTTGAAAATCAAAGGCTGCTGATAAAAAAGAAAGATATTCGAGCCTTGCAGCAGAGGGTCTGATGTCCTAAAAGTTCAATAACTTATACAAGATTAGCAGTTGTATACACCCATGGAACTCTAACTGTAGTCATCTACTTATATTTCTCCAGGAATCTCCAGAAGAAGGCTGGCATGATCTAGTTGCAAAAGGATTCATTGAATACATTGATACCGAAGAAGAAGAAACTACTATGATATCCATGACTATTAACGTGAGTTTTTTTGTATTATTATCTTTTCCTGCCCTTCGAAAGAACCTGTCCGAATTAAAAAAATTTAAAAAGCTTATACAGTTGATCATTCTTATATTTGGCACAATGTTTGGTGCAATGGCCTTGTAATTTAAGTCTTGTAAATATTTTAGGATCTTGTGAATGCAAGACAAAATCCTGATGAGGCATACTCTGAAACTTACACCCACTGTGAGATTCATCCATCTTTGATATTGGGCGTCTGTGCATCCATCATTCCTTTTCCAGACCACAACCAGGTGATCACTATCAAATAATATTCATTAGCCTTTTTCTATCCTACTCCTCTTTTCTTGTTTTTATTTTTTATTTTTTATTTTTTTGTTCAGTCCCCTCGTAATACATACCAATCAGCAATGGGCAAGCAAGCCATGGGGATATATGTTACCAACTACCAGCTACGAATGGTGAGTCCAAGCTATTTTAGTGACATTTTAGTTACACTTTGTTTATTCTGTCAGTTGTAATATGTATTACTCGGTTGCTTGATGCAGGATACATTGGCGTATGTTCTATATTATCCACAGAAGCCTCTTGTTACTACTCGTGCAATGGAGCATTTGCACTTTAGGCAGTTGCCGGCTGGCATTGTGAGTGATTGATTATTCTTTGCTATCCGTTATTTCCTTATATTTGTGATCAATTCTAAAATATATTCATCTACCTATAATTATTTCACTGCGTGCACATCTGCTGACAACCTTGCTTTGAAAACCTATGAAGAATGCGATTGTTGCTATTGCGTGTTACTCTGGATATAACCAAGAAGACTCTGTTATCATGAACCAATCTTCAATTGATCGTGGGTTCTTCAGATCATTATTTTTCCGTTCTTACAGGTATGGTGCCAAAAATTCTGATAATTCTTCATTCTGTTTTCTGTTTGTTTCTGAATGACAAGAGTGCTTACCCGTGACGTCTGTGACCACCTTGTCCAGAGACGAAGAAAAGAAGATGGGTACTCTGGTTAAAGAAGATTTTGGGCGCCCAAATAGGGAGAACACTATGGTGAGCTTGTTCAAAATGGAACAGTTTGGTTCTTCATTTTTCATTCAACTGTACATTAAACTTGTCATTTGACCAGGGAATGCGTCATGGATCTTATGACAAATTAGATGATGATGGTCTTGCGCCTCCGGTAAGATTTTGTAGTTTGCTGAATCTATCATCCTATTAGGCAACATAAAACCATTTGGTTTTCTAAATGAAAATTCATGGAATCAGGGTACAAGGGTATCTGGTGAAGATGTGATTATTGGAAAGACATCTCCAATCTCACAAGACGATTCTCAAGGACAAGCTTCGAGATACACTAGGCGTGATCATAGTACATGTTTACGTCACAGTGAAAGCGGGATGGTTGATCAGGTTTGCCTTGTGTTTGCATTGGTTTCTTATGTCATTCACTCTTTTATATAGCAGCAGTCCAGTTATATATGAATCTTGAACGCTTCATACAGGTTCTTCTAACTACTAATGCTGATGGCTTGAGATTTGTGAAAGTGAGAATGAGATCAGTTCGGATACCCCAAATTGGAGATAAATTCAGTAGTAGGCATGGACAAAAGGGAACTGTCGGAATGACTTATACACAAGAGGACATGCCATGGACCATTGAAGGCATAACACCTGATATCATTGTGAATCCACATGCCATTCCTTCTCGTATGACCATCGGTCAGCTTATTGAATGCATTATGGGGAAGGTTGCTGCCCATATGGGGAAGGAAGGAGATGCTACTCCTTTTACTGATGTCACGGTAAATACATTTCAGATGTTTTGTGCATTATTCAGTTATGCGCAAGGCTGCTAAATCCTCTGAACTGAAATTATGTTAGCTAAGAAAATGTTATTTAGTGGTCTGGTGTCTCTGATATGTCCGTTCAAGAGCAATGATTTTCGGCAATAACTTAAAAACAAAGTAACTTGACAAATGTAAAGCAATATTTGTTGTCACCCTTGGAATTTGGAACATAAATGTGTATTGCAATCTTTTTAGGTGGACAACATTAGCAAAGCTCTTCACAAGTGTGGATACCAAATGCGAGGGTTCGAGACCATGTACAATGGTCACACTGGTAGGAAATTGACTGCCATGATTTTCCTTGGCCCCACGTACTACCAGAGGCTGAAGCACATGGTGGATGATAAGATCCACTCGCGAGGGCGCGGGCCTGTGCAGATCCTCACCAGGCAGCCCGCAGAGGGGCGGTCCCGAGATGGCGGTTTGCGTTTTGGCGAGATGGAGAGAGATTGCATGATTGCACATGGGGCTGCGTTCTTCTTGAAAGAAAGGTTGTTCGACCAGAGTGATGCTTATAGAGTCCATGTATGTGAAAAATGTGGACTCATTGCCATTGCTAACCTTAAGAAGAATTCCTTCGAGTGCAGAGGTTGCAAGAATAAAACTGACATTGTTCAGGTGAGGACTTAGTCCCTGGCATGCCTTACTATCTTTATTTGATAGTCACCTGCTAAAACTATAGGCCATTTTCAGAAGCCATCTGAACTTGATGTTTTTTTTTTTTGTTTTTTTAGTTGACATAAGCTCGATTTCTGCTCGTTTGATTTGAGTTATTGCTGGAAATTTAAAATGGAATTTTTGTTTGAAATTAATGACTTTTTCTGCTGTCAGCTGTTAGTTGCTAGTGGAACCCGTAACTCCTTCAGCTGAAATACGGGCCCAAAGAATGCCATAGTCCCCAATTCTATTGAATGATTAAAAACTCTTATCACTATGATAGAAAATTGAGGGGGCTTCAGCCAAAAAGTTTCTGAAAATTTGCTATGCTATACCAGTTTCTGCATTTTGTTTCCAGATCTTTTCTACTGTTTCAGTCTACATAGTTTTTTCTTTGTCATGATGATTGTGTTCCATAACTAGTCAAAAAAAATATTGATACACTGAGTCCTTGTTGAGTGCTTCGAATAGCATATGAATAGTGCATGTTATAGATTTTTTAGTCCTTGGATCATTACTAGTACCACCACCTTATAGTAAACCCTCCAATAGTAAACCCTGGGCATCTGAGTGTGAAAAAGTTGGTAGCATGTACTATTTACATGTTATTGGAAGCATTCTCGCTGGATGGTGGAGACACCAATGCTTTTCAGTTGGGAATTCCGACATGCAAATTCTTAACTATTCGGATGTTTAACAAAAATGGCTGTTCTCTGATTTGCAGGTGCACATACCTTACGCATGTAAGCTGCTTTTCCAAGAGCTAATGGCCATGGCTATTGCTCCCAGAATGCTCACAAAGGAAGAGAAGCCATCCAAAGATCAAAAGAAGAAATGAGCATAAAATTAGCCATCCAAAGATCAAAAGAGGAAATGAGCTTAAAAATACTGTAGTATCTGACCTCTCCTATAGAACAAAAAGCATGGGAAGTACCAGCTTAAACTGGATAAGGGGAGGCCCAATTCCGAGAACGGTATATGCATTACTTCTCAACACTAATCCCCAGTGCACTCAAAAGGGCATGAATCTGAAAGTCACCGCCGCAAATAGAATACTTCAATTGGCTGTGTAGTTTAGATGGTGGCACAAATGTTGCATCTTCGTCTTTATGGCAAGGACATAACATTTTGACTTAGGGACTTAACTATTTTTGGTGTTTATATGAGGGTTCATAATCTTTTCACGCATATCTTTGTGTTCATTTCTAGTGGAGAATCCTCTTTTACTGTATGCTATAGAGAGCCTACGGAAGATGTAGCTGCTTAGTAAAATCTATGCTTGCTTCATTGGGTGTTATTCCTCTTGTAGAGCCAAACTGTTGATTTTAGGTGCTTTTTGAACTTCACAGGTTCGATGTAGTAGATTTGTTGAAAAACACATGTATCATTTCCTATTTATTTGATTACTCGTGTTGTGCGCGTAACTTGTTTATGTAATGAGAATAATGAGACTGAGCCCCTCTGTGTAGTGTGTATCTTGTTAGTGATGGGATAAATGTTGACTAAACATTCGGAAGATTAAATATGATGTTGCGTTTCAACTCTCTCTCTCTTTCAAAACAAAGGGTATCCAATGCTTAAGATTAAGTGCAATGAATATTTGCAATTTAACACCAGGATGAAGATTATCTTTGCTTGATATTTGATGAATTGATATTTGATGAATTGCTTAAAGGGCAGGTTCTCCCTTGCTTCTTGTTTCTGAAGTGACACTTCATTAAGGGATGTTTTTTGGAAATATGCTCTACTCTTTTTCTGAAATCGTCGCAATAGCTGCCCACTGCAGTTGAACTAGAAACTTTAAATTAGAGTTTGTGCTTCTAGTTTAGTAAGTTAATCTTAATTTTCTGCTGTAGCAACACTGCAGGATATTTTGTTTGTAGAACACTCGCATGGAAAAGCTGTTTTAAAAGTCGGACAAAATAAGCCAAATAGTCACAAGTAAACCCAAAAAAAGCTATTATTGTAACCCCATTGAGATATATATGCCAATCACAATGGCATAGTCCCCTTCAACAGTAGAATAGAATAGGGTCATTCCTCAATAATCTCCTCGAGCATCAGATATTGAAGTGCTATCGAGTATCTGGCGATCGTCGCCTTCTCTTTGCTGCTGCCGGGGACGCTGTTAGCCTTTAGCATGTATGAACCTGAGCCATCACCTTTTAACAACGAAAACGAGAGATCATTTATCACCTTAACAATGCAAAAATATGATTAAAGGAAAAGCATATTTTGTGCCTATCTGTAATTTCATGATACTTCAGACAAATTTAGGAAAACTGGGTTCTAACCAGAGGGAATAAACTGAGTTGAAGGGACAAAAGTCAAGTCAATTTACATGAGAGAATTCCAAAAACAGGCACAAAAAGCTAAATCTATCCTATATACAAAACAGCAGGTCTATTAGATTCCTGTAGTCACTTTCCCTCCCATGTTTACCCTAAACTCCCTTTAACAAAAGTATGCCAGTAGTATTTACAGATTTTTTTTTTTTTTTTTTGGTAGATTATTAAACTTACATTTAGGAATTGGAGAGTAAAAGGCAAGTAAACACAGCCATCAAATCAAATGATGTCTTGAATTCACGCAAAAACAAGGATTTCCACATCAGATTGCAGGGAAAAAAGGGCATAATGTTGAAGCAATCTCTTGATAAACTCGATCGTTTGGTCACCGTAAAAACATTTTCAACAGAATTATAAGATAAAGATGTAACAGAAGCACTTGCGATGCAAATGTAAAACAAAACAGCATTATGCAATCTCACCACTTCAGTGCCAAATATCAAAATGAATCACAGACCACGCAAGTTTACCTCTAATTGTAAAGATGCACTTTATCCATCGCTTATAAATGAATAACAATCTAGGCGTGTCGCCCTGGTGTGTATCAGCGAGTAAAAGAGCGCACGTCCCCGTCGTTTGCATTCTCCCGCTGGGAGAAATACATTTCGAGTTATGAACCATGTACTAAATAATACAAGAAAACTTTCACACATTCGCTAGATGAAATAAATTCGATGTGTAATTATTATATATTATTAAGAGTTCAGTGAACTTTTACTTTGCATGTGCAATAGCATCCTGGCATAGGGCCAACGTCCGAACCATGGCTATGTCTCTACCTCTCGCATTGGCGTATCTTTGTTGACAAATCCTGTAACATTTGAACATCATTATAAAACACTGTGAAACTATGTTTTGCTAAGACAAGTGTAGTAGTAAAGATGGACAGTAGGGTTTCTGAAAACTAAACAGGAATACAGACAAATAGAAGATAAAATTGAAGCAGAGACAGGAAGATTTGATGCAGATTTGGATACGCGCAGCAATAACTCAGCTAGTAAATTTAGCAACTTCGCAGTGAAACTTTTCACTCTTGCGAAGAAACATTTATGTCATGCAAATAATTATTGTTGAAGCTGCGTTACTTCGCAGATCAATCATAGACACGAGTTAGCACGCAGGAACTTACCTCTCGCTAAAGAAATCTCCGAAATCGTCAATAATAACTGCTACCGGAAAGCTCTCGTGCAGGTGAAATGCAGCAAAATACTTTTTGATTCCTTCGTCATCTTCGACGTACCTAAAAGCCGACGAGTAATCGAAGTCAAATACTCATCCTTGAGAACAAGATGATCGCGTTGTACTCGTCCATTATACAAGTGCAAAATAACAGTTTGTCTACAAAAACTTAAGCTACTAGAGAATGACACTTTGAATTAAACGAGGCTAGGAGGCTGGTGGGATTTGAACTTAGAATCTTATGCTGTAATGCCATGTGAACCAATTGTTAGCCGTTTAAAAGCTTAAGTTGTCAGAGAACGGTATTTCAGTACTTCATACTAAAAAACAAGTACATATAATTCCAAACTAAAAGATGAAGGATTCTTACTTCATTTGTATTTGTTGAAGCGCGTCCGAAGATGGATCAACATTCTGAAAAGAGAAAGGAAATTAATCAATCACATGAACAAATAAACATGCTACAAATAATAGGCCAAATTAATTTGATATTGAAACAAGAAAAAGGAGGTGTTTTTGACCGACTTGTGATAAAAATGGGGGCTTGTTCTCGAATTTTCGCTTGCTGCAGATGAATACCACATCACGATCACTACCCAACGCACAGTTGATTGCGAATTGGAATAAGAGAGAGCTCTTTCCACTGTTCTATCAAAAAATGCACAAAAAAAAGTGATAATAGTAAAAAAAAAAAGAAAAAGAAAAAAAGGGGGGCGGGGGAGGAGAAATATACCAACATGGAGGCCCCGAGAGGAGGGTCAATGATTGGATAGAAGAGAGATCAACAGGTTGACTTGTGGAGAAGAATCTCTCCACCATTTTTTTTTTTTTTCTTTTTCTTTACGGAAAACTAATGGTGTAGATAAGGTGTTCGATGAAATGCTTCAGTCAAAATCCACATTTTTTACACTTCTATTTGGTATTTTGAACTCGTGGGCGTTCATTTCACAGTTGTGCTGTGTAGCCTTTATTAGAAAATACTTAATATTTTATATAATTTATAAGTAAAACCGCATAGAACTTAATATGAAAATACCCCACCTTATAAAAATTTAATTTTACTATCAACTTTTCTATTTATTTGATGAGAACTAGTTAGTAAGTAAGTAAGTAAGTAAGTAAGCGGCACACAAACTTTAAAATTTAAACATTTTTTATTTTAATAAATTTATAGCTGTAAAAATTACATAAGGTGTATTAATTAAATATGTAGACATAAACGATATATTGAAATTTTAAATTAAAGTATTGGTAACTTACTCGAATCAAATAAATTGAAATAATAATTTGTCATGCTTTTTCCAAAAAACCAAACACCATCGTTGCGTGCATGCAATTGTAGCTGGTGAGTGACCAAAGTTTAGTTAGTTAATTCATGAATTATTAAAAATCCGAACAAAACAGTCCATATGTGATTTATTCTCAAAAATTCGAAATAAAACGTGAATTTTTGGGTTAGATTTATTATTCGCGAAAATTTGCGTAAGCCGAACTATTCGGCCAAAAAAAATGCACAAAATTTTTAGATAAAATCCCTTTCCAAATTATTACCGAATTATTCGCAAATTATTGAAAAACTTCATAAATTTTCAATATACGTGGATTGTGAAAAAGATGAAGATAAAGATGACAGTGAAATTTATTATTGCTTTTTTTTGCTTTATCTACTTTATTTTGTAAATATCTATTTTTATATTCTTAAGAATTTATAACTATATATACTAATAGTATAAATTTAGAGAAAAAATTTAGTTTAATGGCCGATTTTTTTATCCCAAATTTTTAATTAGCGAACGTATAATTTTCATATAAATCGCGTATTCGAATAATTGACGAATTTATTTTTTAAGTCGTATTTTTTAACCAATTTAAAGATTGAGATACGAATTTTATTCCGATTTTGGCTGAATCCGAATTAACTAACTATAAACCAAACTCACCATTCGGAGCGGAGCCGAGCCCGAAAGTTTCGGGTCAAAGTTTCTTGATCCGAAGTCCGAACCCGATCAAGCCGGTTCGTCCTGATGTGGATATTAGCCGTCGGATCTGATCTAAACGGCCGTAATGGCTTTCTTTTCAACTGTGCCCTAAACCCCAAATTTCCAAATCGCCTCGACCTTTTTTCGGCCTCTTCCTCCTCCTCCTCCTCGAACCTCTCACTCTCTCCATCGACCCCCTCTTCTGGTACTTTCCTTTCCCCTCTCTTTATCCTCTCCTCTCCTCTCCTCTCCTCTCCGTTACCCTAATCGATTCCTACGAACCTCTCCACCGACGCTTTTGGAGCTAGGGTTTCTCGCTCCGCCGCGGGTGTCGAATTATACGGCGAGGGCGAGATCGGCGTCCTCTGCGGGAACCTTTTCCTCCGTCGTACGAAGGTGTGCGAATTTTTTAAGGGTTTTTTTGTGTTTAGATGATTGTATTTGGTCTGAAAGTGGAGCGGATAAATCTCATGCAGAAATTATTATGATTTTGATTGATTTTGTTGGCGATTTTTGTGTTCTTGTTGCTGAAATTGATGAAAGGTTTTTCGCCTTTTTGGAGTTTGATCCTGGGGGATGCTCGTGATTAATGTTTCAGCGTGTATCTCTTGGATTAGATTTTGATAGGTTTATGGCGATTTTAGTGTTCTTTTGGCTGAAATCGATGAACAGGTTGCGCCTTTTTGGGCTTTGATCGCAGGGGACGCTCGTGATTAGTGTTTCGGTATTCTACAATTTTTTAGATGTTTGCTTCCTTGATCAATTGTGGACTTAGGTTAATTACAGAGAGTTAGATTGTTTTTGCAGTGTTGAAGTGATGAAACAATGCGGTATGGTGGCTGCATCTTAATGGCCTTTAGATATAAAACTTAATATGTGATCTCGCAATAAGTTTAGTTCCTGTTGGAAGCGGTTATAGGTTAAATTCTGGGAATCCAAAGTTGGACCATTTATCTACTTCATGTGCTGAATTGAAACTTAAATACTCACCTTTAGGTTCAGAGATCAGCATAAATTAAAAGAATGAATGAATATGGAATGTTTTGGATACTAGGTTTTTGTGTCTTCTGTTTACATTGCCTATGATGAATGAGCGGATCTTAGAATTAATGATAATATATTTAACTTGTATGGGTCTGCCAATCAGTCATATTAGTTGATCCAGCAATTGTTTGGAGAATAGGCTAATGACATTCATATATATGTTGAATGTTGTTAGCTCACCCAGAAATTCCAAAATTATTTCAGTTGTTGAGCCAATCATCTTATATTTTCTCAAATCAGCTAATTTGAAACTAATATTTTGATTGATGATTCAGTTGTACATTTTTAATGGTTGCGTGGTAATATATTTGACTTATTATTGTATAAAATGATTATCTTTCTTTTATCTTTGTTATCTTTTTCTTTCCTATTCATTCAGGTTTTATAGGTTACATAAAATATTAATATAGTCTTTTGTTATATTAAGCCATGTTCCCTAACACATCTTTTATTTATTTGTTTTCAAATTCAAATTCATAATATTCTGGCTGGTGGTTTCTCCTTGCTATTGTTGGCTATCTACATACTCTTCTTTTCTGAAAAAAACAAAGTGGAAAATTTTTTTTGGGGGCTTTTTATTGCCAAAAAAACAATATAGATGTTTTGAGTATGCTGTTTCTATGATCTAATTGCATAAAATTTTTTCTTTTATCTGATTACATAAGATTTGAGTTAAAGACCAAGAAAATTGTAAATGGTGCCAAAGGAAGTCTATCTTTATTTTACCACATATTCTTGTTTTATTTACTCTTTTTCACTTGGATTCACTTGATCTGCAAATTCTTTGGTTGATTGTTCATCTCTTATCACATTATTTGTATTTTTGTTGGCACACATATTACTCAAATCTGGTGGCTTGTTATCAATTTCTTATCGCTAACACTAGTTTAAATTGGTACGAACTTGAATTTCGATAATCAATTTTGAATTATCATATTGTAAAGTTCTCATGAACTGTAATAGGATCTTTCTTTGATCCATGTAGTTGTACTCTATGCATTGTTTTTTGACATGATGAAAGAGCTAGTATGATATTCTTTTTCTTGTACCGCCTGCTCTTGGAATCAGTTCAAAGTGAAAAGATAATTAGCTAAATTATTTCTGCTTCTTTTGACCGTGCCTCTACCATGTAAAATTTTCTGGCAAGTGGATGATTAAATGTTCTGCTTAGGTGCCTAGCTGAGAATGATGGAAAATGCATTATGTTACTGCTAATAAAAGCTATTTCAATTGTTTATGGCCTCTACTGTCTGCCTGTCTATCTCAAATCATGCTCGTTTTCTCTGATTTTCAGAAAAATAATTTATCTTTGTTGTTATCTGCATCCCTTCTACTTGAATCATTAAAATAATATAATCTTTATAATCCTTTTATTGTGCCTTTTCCTTAGCTGTGCTGTCTGAGTATAACTGAAGAGGGTCTCGAGTTTGTTGATAATTCAAGTCTGATAGCCGAGGACTGTACTTTGCAACCCTTGTACTATGAAATGATTACACATCTCTTATGAAGTCCATTTCCACTTCTACTATGTTAAATTAAATTCTTTGTATGTTGCTACTCTTTCTTTTGCTTTATTAGGTTATTTGGATATAATGGAAGATAGTCAATTCGTGGTTCCTCCAGCAGTAGCTTCTACAGACTATCCATCCACTGGTCAATTGCCTGCTGGATATGCAGCCTCCAATCCAGACGCTACTGCTGCTGGTGGAGAAGCTGATCCTGCATCTTCTGCAGCTGCTGTTTATGCTTCAGTGGATAACACAAATCCTGAAGCAAAAATTGAAATTCAAAATTCAGGCTCTGTTGCACAGGAAGCCACATATGGTATGGCTTCGGAGTCTGAAAATGATAATGAGGCTTCTGGAGCTGGTCAAAACATTGGAAGCCAAGACACCACTGCTAGTACGTACCCAGTTGATTACAGTTCTTTGAACGGAACTGCTGCTGATGTGGCAAGTTATCAATCTACTGGAGTTACCGAGAATGGAGTTTTGACAAATGATGCAAGTGGTCAAGTTCTTGGGCAACCATACGAGGATGGTATTGGAATTTCGTGCTATTTCCAATGAGCTATTATTGGTTCTTGTCTGCTTATTCTTCACGATTATTGTTTTCATGTTGATGTAATTTTCCCAATTTTCTTTTTGCAGCGGCATATTCTCCTGAAGAGGAGAGATTGTGGAATATGGTTAGAGTAAATTGTTTAGACTTCAATGCTTGGACAGCCCTTATTGAAGAAACAGAGAAAGTTGCAGAGGTATGATCTGGTTTCCTTAGTTTGTTGATCTTACTGTATTTATCTTCAACTTCAAAATTTTGTTTTCTGAATGTTTAGAATATTCTTGAACGAACTTACTGATCACGTCATTGGATTGGCAGATACTTTAGTTCTTGGCGTCTCAGCCTAATATCTTTCACTTATCTTTAACTACTGGAGGTTGAATTTGTGTGTCTTTAAAGCATTTATAGACTAAATCATTTGGTCCGGCAGATACTTTAGTATTTTTACTCTCCTCCATTTTCTAAATTGTGGATATTTTCTTCTTTCCCTCCTAACCTTTAAACTACTAAAAATTCACCCTCTTTATTATCTGAAGCATCTAGTTGATGTACTATTTGGATATGTTCTTTAGATTCTCACTTATTCTGTTATTATAGATTTTGCCTGTAATGCCTATCCAATAGTTAAAACAAGAGCTGGAGATAACTGTGAATATCTATGTCTAGTTCTCAACCTATCGTTAAGTAATTGTGATGCAAGTCTGCAGTCTGGATGTATCTCTGTATGGAAGAGGAAGATAAAACATGGCTTTAAAGTTTAAAATTCACTTGGCTTCATCTTACATGAATCCAATGAACGTGGGGCTGCCTTCTGAAGAAGGCAGTATAGTTGATCACACTAAAGCATTAATCGTGTGGAGGGAATGAATAATATGACTGAGTCGCTATCAAATTTATTTGTCCACATAGTGTTTTTAATACTTATATCACTTAATCATTTTTTTCACCTTTCTTTATGAAATATTTGTTATTCACGTCTTGGTTTGTGCTAACATGTTTGTCTTAATCTTTTCCTTGCAGAATAACATTATAAAGATTAGAAAAGTCTATGATTCATTTTTAGTTGAATTCCCTCTATGTTTTGGCTACTGGAAAAAATATGCTGATCATGAAGGGCGTCTTGATAGCGTGGAAAAGGTTGTGGAGGTTTATGAAAGGGCTGTTCTGGCAGTGACCTACTCAGTGGAAATATGGGTTAACTATTGTCAGTTTGCCATATCAACATACGAGGATCCAGATGTCATTAGAAGGTAACACATATTCAGTTCATTTTCTGCTATACTTCCCATTGATCTTCTTTTGTAATGATAGGTTAGTCATGGTTTTTACATATTCTAACCACATTTTGCATGAATGGACAGTGATAACCATATGCATGGAGAAAAGGTTTGATGGGAATGCACTTTAGAAAAAAAAATCTTTTCTAATGTGCCTACCCTTGTTTTCATCTATATTGTGTAGCTCTATTCAATTCTTTTAGCTTTTCTCTTTCATCATTTTGGCCTCTGTGTATGCCCTCCTTTTCTTATCTCCGAAAGGTCCCGTAGAAAACTTGTAGTCCATGAGTTACTGCTACCTTTACTTTGAGGCTATCATGGGTACATCGTTAATCAAAATGCTGCTCAGGAGACTACGCTGAATTATGGGCTAAGATGGCCCTTTTCCTCCTCCATTCCAAGGGCATAGTATGATTTTATCTGGAAGGTAAATGCAGTGTATTTGTGCCAACTTTGGAAGTGTCATCTGCTATTAGAAAAAAATTAAGACTTGTCATCTTAATACTCGATTTGCAACACGCTTGTGAGTACTGGGCACGTGCAATAACCTCTTTACATGCTTTTTCGTCCTTCAGGCTGTTTGAACGAGGTTTGGCATATGTAGGGACAGATTATCGATCAGATCTGTTGTGGGATGAGTACATTAGATATGAAGAGTCTCATCAGGCATGGAGTCATCTTGCGATGATTTATACAAGAATACTTGAGCATCCGATACAACAGCTTGATCGCTATTTTAATTGGTATGCATTCTTTTTGTTTGCTTTTTCTTTCTTTGCATCCATTAGAATTCTAGTAGAGCAATCAACGGAGAATTACTTAAGTCATAGCTCTCTGACATTGAATCCTTAGATCTATTCATGGTTTTAGTTGTAAGGCACACCCAGGCTCAAGGGCTCTTGGAGTCTGCGCACAAGGCACAAGGTGCACTATGTACATGCCTGAGGAAAAAGAGGGGTGCATTTACCCACTTATTATTTTTGTTAAAATACTCACTAGAAGACCTATACAACCACTATAAACAAATAACTAGTAAGATTCAGAAAAATGATATCATGTTAAATTGAATCATAACAATAAACAATTAACAAATCAGTCTAGTGATGCAATTTGATATAAATGCTAAAATATTGACCAAACGCTTATTTTAGTTATGTATGCAAACATCTGAAATTTGCAATCAAGGTTTGTAAAACCTTGTTCATAAACATCCAAAACTCCCTCGCAAAATCCAAAATCTGTATCCAGGCAGGAATGTCTAATCAGCATCTTGTGCCTCGGCCGAGGTGTACACCTAGGACAAGGTGCCTGGATTGGAGCCTTGATCCTAGGTCTCTCGGTATGTGCTTGAGAAACGCTTTTCCTGTGTTTTTATCTGGGGCAATGACCATGTTCAGGCTGAACTTTTCTTTCATATTATTGTTTCAGCCTTTATGCTGGCATCAGTGATCTATTATTCGTTACCTTACACACTTCCGTAAGCTTATTTGCTATTAGCTAAATGTACTAATGTTTTTCCACAATGATACTAAATTTGTGATTTCATTTTGAATTGGTCGGGGGAAATAGCTGGGTTCCTATATAAGGTGCTTTAGATAAATTATGGTTGATTGATCATAACAAGTCATCTGCTATGTTGTGTATGTTGTATTATTTACTGTAGCAAGCACTCCACGGTATATACTGTAATCCTCTCCCACATCCCCCAGTGGTCATTTGACTTCTTTTATCACTTGAATCGGAGCGTGTAAGTAGTTGAAGGAGCATGAATTGAGTTTGACTTTGACATAAAGGCGAAGTGTATCCCAAATCATCAAGCTATCTGTTACTTCTCATGCCTATTAGTGTTCTCACTTTGATGTGTCTATCTTCATTTATCTGGGAGTCCTTATGCTTGTACTCCATGTTACCATCTGCACCTTAGTGATAATGTGGCAATGGACACGAATAATAAAGTAGTTGTAGGCTCAATTGCGTGTGCATATGTAATAGCAGACTTTTTGAAGCTATCCTGGGTCAACCTTTGAAATCTTATTGTTTCATTCAATTTTCTTCTTCTTTACATAACAGTTTCAAAGACTTGGCTGCTACTCGACCTTTGTCAGAAATAAGAACTGCCGAAGAAGCTGCTTTGTTGTCTGCCACAACAGAGAATGATGGCCAACAAGGTCTTGAGGGCGAGGTTCGTTCTGATGGTGTAGAACAGTCTCCTAAACCCGTAAGTGCAGGTTTAACAGAAGCAGAGGAGTTGGAGAAGTATATTGCAATTAGGGAAGAGATGTATAAGAAAGCTAAAGAGTACGATTCTAAGATCGTTGGTTTTGAAACAGCTATAAGAAGGCCATACTTCCATGTCAGGCCACTTGATGACTCAGAGCTTGAAAACTGGCAGAACTATCTTGATTTTATAGAGAGGGGAGATGACTTTAATAAGGTACGCGGTTGACTTTATTTTTTAATTTTCTTATGTTGCTTTGAGACTTTTCGTTAATGTCTTTCACTTTATGTTGGCTGCATTCTATGCTTTAATGGCTAGTATGTTCGATGACGCTACATTGTAAAATGGGATAATGAACTGACGATAGAGCGTGGGCATGTTGTTTGGTTTCTATGAGGCTAAGTATTTCAAACCCTTATTTGTCAATGGACATTCTGGGTTCCGCATACATGTTGTGCCAATATCTGTTTTTTTTGAAATTCGAATCTCATATATGCAGGTGTTTGCTTATTGCTTACCACTTAACCAGTTAACCATCTATCTATCAGGCAAGGATGGTCCCTCCTTTCATATTGAGGGGCCTCCCTAATCAGCTAATGGAGTACTTCTTGTGAACTTCTCTTTGTTGGAATATTAATTTTTTTTACTTGCTTGATTCTTTGTCTTTTTCCCTTTTCTACTTCTTAACATTGTGATTGTTTCAGGTTGTCAAATTGTATGAAAGATGTCTAATTGCATGTGCTAATTATCCCGAGTTTTGGATCCGCTATGTGTTATGTATGGAGGCTAGTGGAAGCATGGAGCTTGCTAATAATGCTCTTGCTCGTGCCACTCAAGTTTTTGTGAAGGTATGAATTAGACCTAGAACCACGCATGCATGTTTATTGTTATCTTCGAAAGTAATAATATGCTAATGGTGATATCCAACATTTTTCTGGTTTTTCTGAAAAATAAGACATGAAGTATTTGCTCTACAGCAAGAGTAGTTTTTTATTGATATCTTCCTTACTGTTATTGCCTTAACATGAAGTCTTTGTTTCTTGTACATGGCTTCTTCTTTAGTTTGTTTACAAACATTGTGTTATCCTTGGTGTTTTATTTTCACATCCATGTGTTCGTAAAGCACACACTCAGTACTAGCACCGACAAACCAACCACCCCTCTCCCATCTTT
The DNA here is from genome assembly GCF_001540865.1 of Ananas comosus. Taxonomy (NCBI): domain Eukaryota; kingdom Viridiplantae; phylum Streptophyta; class Magnoliopsida; order Poales; family Bromeliaceae; genus Ananas; species Ananas comosus. The sequence continues at coordinate 2,336,231 of NC_033628.1, forward strand.
GACAAATCAAAGAGAGAGGGTTCTGTATCAAACATAACTGACTTGGAGATTAGAGGATCTGTATGAAAAGAAAGCTTCCGGCAGAGGAAAATTTAGAGGCTCTTAAGCTTGTCAAGAAAAAGAAAGAGGGATTTAGAAAAGAATAACATGGAAAAAAAAACTTTTATAATTTTCTCCAGATTGTGTGCCAACTCTCTTTATTTGTCATTGTATAGTTCGCAGACAAAGAGCACATAATGGAAAATCTGTTACTGTAGTTATCCAAATAGTGGTGCTTGTATAAGTTAAATAAGAAAAGATTGAGGAAGTTGCAAATATATTAGTGAACACAAAATTCAATCTCCATAGGTCCAAAATGCTAGGTTTTCTTTGTTCTTGGTGAATAGCACTAAGTGCAGCAATTTGCTGTTCTTGTGCTAATGCGTAGTCTTTGCTTTGCATAGCTGCCCTTGTCTGAATGTGGGTTTCAGGTCACTTATATTTATCCTTTGTTGTTATTTCCCCATATACATGATTAAGTTCTAATCATTGTGTTTTTTTTAATCTATTATTTTTTAGTACAAGGCATGTTAACATTTTGTATATACTTTTTCTAAACAGAAACAGCCAGAGATTCACCTTTTTGCTGCCAGATTCAAGGAACTAAGTGGAGATGTTTCAGGAGCACGTGAAGTATATCAGTTTCTATACTCTGAAGGATCTCCTGGGCTGCTAGAAGCCCTTGTGAAGCATGCGAATATGGAATATCGTCAGGTACCTCTCAATATTACTTTAAATTCTGCTCATATCTTTGCATCAAGTTTTACTCTAATTTTTATCTGAATTTGCAGGGAGAGAAAGAAGCTGCCTTTTCTGTTTATGAAAAGGCTATTGCTGCTGAACAGGAAAAAGAGCAGAGCCATCTTTTGCCTATGCTTATTATTCAGTACTCTCGATTTGTATATTTGGTACGGTATACATTTTATTGTCATTGGTTGTTGAAAAAGTCACAGTAACTCTTTGATTATATTTTCATAGTATATTTATTATAGCTTGATCGCTAGGCTCAAACATATGCACCCCCACCCCCACCCACCCCAAAAACAACCCACAACACACGTGCATACAAAAATAGAAAAAATCAAATACTCTCGACTAGGTGCTATTCTTAAACTTTGTGCTTCCTTCCCTTTAGCATACTGCTAAACATCTCTTGAGCCACCTAGTTGTCATTCATAGTTAACTTACTAAATTTATTTACTTTTAAAAAGAAATTTTGTGACTTTAGAAATTTTCTTACTTCTATACTATTTTTGTTTACAAGGAATTTGGTTCGTCTACTGAATTTTATTCAAAAACATACCACCCGCAGCGAATTGAGTTACTGTATTCACGGTGTCTTTTGATCCTAGTTTATTTAAGATGTCTTCTCTATTGTACTCTTTAATGAAATTTATGGCTTCGCTCTTTTTTGCTATACTCCTCTAGGTTGCTGGTGATCTGGAAAAGGCAAGGGGAATATTATCTGGATCCTTGGGTCACCTGCAACTGTCAAGACCTGTTCTTGAGGTTTGTTTTGAAATTCAGCTGATAATTTCCCCCTTTTTCCATTTGTGATTCTTTAGTTGTCTATTTTTAACCTAGTCATTTGATATTTGTAGGCTGTGATTCATCTAGAGTCAATTCATCCATCTCCTAAGCATGTTGAGTCTGTAGATTCATTGGTGGAGAAGTTCATTACACCTGATGCTGAAAATCCCAACGTGACTGCAAGCACGAGCGACAGAGAAGAGATATCTTCGATATTCCTGGAGGTAAAAGTTTGAAAATCTGTTTCATATATCTGTTAAATTTCATTGGTTGTCATGACATCTAGTGAATACTCTGTACCATTTGTTTGTGTCATGGAAAATGTAAGAAACTATGGATTTTCTGTTTCCCGTTATCTTCTTGGTGTAGTAGAGTATGGAATCCATGGAATGTCTTTATGTTCAATTTCACAATAGCTTTTCGCCGGAAGTTTTTGCAGCGTCTATAATATCTTCTCATTGTGAAATAGCAGAAAGAATGGTTGAAGCTGAGGGACATTTTTTGTTTTTCTCTTGGTTCCACTCAAATATAACTGAATCTAGTTAGTATGGAGAGGGTAATATGAGGTGGATGGTCTCAAGGAGTTGACATGCGGTGATATTATTGGATTATTATGATCTTTGATTTGGCTTGTAGAATGGTCATTGTTTAGAACTGGAGTTAATATATCATTTTCACATATAAAATTCACTGTGATTCTGAAGAAAATATAACTTTAGTTATCTGTCATCAATGCCAGCATCTAGGTTTATTAAAATTCTATGAATATGATTTATAATTTTTAGGTGCCATACTTTTTTACTTTAAGATTATAAAATTATTGTAGAATACTTTTGTTTTTGATGATCTCTATTGAGTTTCCAAAGTACTTTTGTCGAGGAGGAAAATTCAATGGAACAAATAAGCTGCTAATTTTTTTTTGGTTTTATTCAATGTAGTTCCCTTCGTTGTATAAATTATACAGTGTTGTTACTTCATCCTGACTTATTCCATGATATCTGTTACAATTTAAAGGGATAAGATTCTATGTTCTTCATTAGAGGATCACATGATTTGAAAATGCTCTAGCTCTTTTAGAACCTGTTCACTAATACAAGTTGCAACTGTCTCGCAGTTTTTGGATCTGTTTGGAGATGCTCAATCTATCAAGAAGGCTGAGAATCGGCATTCTATACTTTTCTTGCGTCACAGGCCTGCATTAGTATCAAGGAAACGAAGTGCTGACGATACCTTTGCCTCGGACAGGGCTAAAATGGCTAAGACTGGAGATGGAGGGCAATCAATTATGGGAGCCTACCCAAATGCTCAGAGCCAGTGGCCCAGTGGTTATGGTCAAAAGGCTCCAGCCTGGCCTCCGACTTCCCAAGCACAAGGGCAGCAATGGAGTACTGGATATGCACCACAGGTACGATTGTTGTTCAAATTCAGTTATGATGTTTCTTTTTGTGTACTTTTTAGTTGGATATAATGTAAAATACTTTTTTCTTCATTGTAGCAAACCTCTTTAACTGTAATTATGACACAAATATTGATGAATAATCTTACTAAATTTGCTGTAGCACTTGTTTTTCGTTATAATAAAGTAGTTTTAGCATAGTGACACCCAGGTTTAATCAGGCTTATACAAATAATATTTGGATTTCATTTTTGGTTTCTTACTCATTTTACATGTATTGACATTTCTCATTTGTGACACAATTATGCAGGCTGGTTATGCTGCATATGGAGGTTATGCTAATTATGGTCAACCAGTGCCTCAGCCAGCTCCTCAGGCTGCCACTTACAGTGCTTATCCTGCAACATACCCTACCCAGGTACTAAAGTCTCTCAATATTTTTGGTAAACGAGTGGGAGATGCATTTTTGTTGAACAATTGGCCCCATTGATGGAAGCTTAACAGCCTCATATATGGATAAGCTGTTTAAATTTCTAGTGAGCCTACATATCCATCACATTTGCTTTTGGCACTTTAATCTAGTTGGCTTCTTGTTGAGTGTTGTCTAGGTCCACCCACCCCAGGCACACATAAGCCCAAGGATGATAATGAAATCCATTCAACTTAAAAGCTTCGGCCTATTGGATCTAGGCCCACTAGTAATCTAGTATATATCAACCTTTTACTCTCCCATGGTAAGGTGTCAAGTGGAAGTGCAGTGATGTATGCAGCTGAGACATCCTAACAGACCGAGAGTAATTTTCTGATGAGAGACATGTGATGTATGCAGCTGAGTCATTATGATAGGTGTCAAGTGGAAGTGCAGTGATGTATGCAGCTGAATCATCCTAGCAGACCGAGAGTAATTATCTGATGAGAGACTCACATATGAACTCTTAAGGAGCTTCCTTTTTTACATGTGAACTAATCAAACTCTCCCTCAACTCCTCTTTGAATTCAAATCTTTTACACTCGAAGCATTGCACCAAGTTGTTTTTCAGCTCTTCTCTAAGACATACTTTTCAAGCTCTTTTATGAGTCACCAAGGACCCTTTATCAGAGTCCATATACTTTAACCTGCGCTACTCGGGAATTCATCTGAGCCCATGCAATTGGATTGCGCTTCTTGAGCTCGACTATTTTAAATGCAATAACCGTTTGAACCCATGCACCTGACCCGTGCCTCTGGGGTCCCTTTTTTTTTAGTGTACTGAACTAGTTTATCGCGTTACCATGACTTCCACGAACCCGTCATGTTTTGTAAGAGCCACTAACTTAATCGAACCAAACCACTTAGATGAGTAGCTCAGGATTTTCAAACCATCGGCCCGGATACCACTTGTTAGGAAGTTCTCGGCCCAATTAGGCTCACGAGTCCAAAGACGTGACATATCTAATGCAAGAACTAGTTCAACCTAAAAGCTTAAGACTATTAGGTTTAGGCCCGTTAGAATATATCCACTCTTAACTTATCCAATGTCGGACCATTCACATGTGAACTCTTAACATGTGTGACCTTTGTTTCATATCTTACTTAATTACTATATATGTTTCTTCTTCAAATTTGCAACTCGTTTCTTATAGTAAAAACATTATAAAAGGTGACTGCATGTCATTAGACCCTGTTAGAAATAGACCCTGTTGGAAGCAACTTGCAGAGAATTGTTTTATTTGGTTCTTTAATATGTGCTTATTTACTGCTTAAAAATGTTGACGTCAGAATTTTTGCTTATCCTATATGGTGTGCTCGAGCTGTTTTGTCCATTTTGTGTTTATTTTTAACACGTCTTTGTTTGCCTCCTCCTGGGTTTGATAGGCTTATGCACCACAACCTGCAGCAGCAGCAGCCGCAGCAGCGACAGTGGCAGCAACAGCAGCAGTGGCTGCAGCTTACCCTCAGCAGCCTGTGGCGTCAGCAGCGGCGGCTCAGCCGTATTATGGCACGTATTATTAGATCTACCCCTTGTTCCTTTTTCTATAACACCTGCCTCTCTGTATACTAGATTAGGTCCTTTTCTCTCATCTCTGTTGTATTTTCACTTGATCAACGTCAAAGATTGACTAATTTAGGAGGGTTCAAAACTTGCTTCTAAGCTTTCATGTAGTGATAATGTAATCTGTTACCTGGGTGGTGTCTTTCTAATTGGATTTTCACGTTGATGCATTAACGAAGGACCGGCCCTTTATGAAGTTAATTTCTTGAGGTCTGATTGTTAGCCGATTGCTGTTCCTTGGTGCTTTCAGACCAAAACACAAGTGAGCTTTTGTTACGAAAACAGTTCCGAACAGCTACTCAAACAGCATTTGTGAAGAAGCTCCCGCTAGGCCGAGCCGGTTCTTCATTTTCTCTTTTTCAGTAAACCTGGCTACAGGATGTAGGTTGGTGACTAGTATCTTGGGAAAGTTAAACTTCTTAATTTATCGGTTAGTTAAAAGTAAAACAAATGAGATTACTGGTGAAGTGCAGATGCAGTAAATTGCATGGTGTATGTGAAATTTCGCCGAACTAGTTGTGATGTGTTTTTTTTTTTTTTTTTGTTTTTACCCTTTTTTGGTGTTTGTAAGATGCTACCAGTGCTGGCCCACTCATGCATTAAGTGGGATTTGAATTTGGTCTTGTCATTTGCACTATCAGTGGTTACTGACCATTTCCACTATTAGTTAGTTTGCAGTGGCTGATAAAAATTTGGAAAAGGTTGTTAATGTACTGACAAATGTATTCAGTCATTTTGGTTGTATGCATTGAGTGTTCATTAATTAAATTTCTCTAAATAATATATGGTAATATCCATTTTATTTTTATGATATACATCTACACGCATTAACAACCTATGAGGATCAAATGTGTAATGTGTAGGATTAGGAAAATGAAGGTTGAGACAAATATGCCTGTGGGCTTGGAAATTTTCAAACTTGAAAATGTCTATATGAACTTTGAATGCTTTTGGTTCTAATTTTCTTTAAAATTTTGAAATAATTGCAGTTTATAAAAATCATTTTTGGTCCTCAAGTTCAAATTTACCCCTTCTTGTCAAAGCTAAAATAAATTTGGGAGTTAATTGTTGTTAAATAAATTAGTAAAATTTGAAGTCTCTGAAAAGACTGTATGTAGTTTGTGTTTTTTTTTAATTTAAACGTTTCAAACATATTTTTCCCATGGGATAAATTGCACTGATAGTCCTTGAACTTTAAATTAAATTTAATTTTGGTCTCTGAAAACTTTTGATTTCGTTGTACAAAATCCTAAACTTTTCAATAGACTTCCATTTTAGTTCTTGAACTCTCAAGAATGTGTGGTTGTAGACTTTGCCTTAAACTAAAAATAGAAAATATGAATAGGGACTAAAATAAAACTTTCAAAATTGAAAGTTTAAGGACCGAAAGCTAAAAAGTTTGTTTCCATGAAATCTTGGGTCCAATGTTTATAAAAGAAACAAAGAGGGACGAGCGCGTGCAAAAAGAATAAAAATTGAAGTGCGAAGTAGAAGACTTGCACTTCCTCATTCTCCTCTCTCCGAGTCTCTCTCTCTCCCCACTTCATAATGTTTACTCACAACCCCTGTACTTTTAAAATCCCCCAATTTCCATGAATTTTGCGACTTTTTCGTCTAAATTCATCTACTTTTCCCGATCACCATGGTCCCCCAAAGCCCTAACATGGTGTCGGCGCCTGATGTTGTGGATATAAGCTCCGACGAGGAGGATTGTGGCTTTGGGTGGATCTCCGATCTTCTTGATGGGGTGGGCGAAGAATCGGAGGGGTTTGATGATGTAATGGTGGTGGATGATCTCTCCGCCCCTCCCGTGGTGTTGCCGCGGCGAAACCCTAAGTCGGGGAGATCGAGAAAGGGCGGGGAGAGGGAGGGGTCGGACGATGAGTGCCAAGTGCTCGATTCCGACCCCAGTAATCCGGTTTCGGTGGTCGATGATGGGAGGGGATCCGATGAGCTGCTAATTGTTGGGGAGAAGGGGCCGGTAATGATCCCACTGCATCTTCTTGGTTATAATAGTTTGTTTTTGTGTTTTACAATCGTGTTTCTGGTTGATCTATGCTTAAATCATGGTGTGTTATGTGTTGCTTGTTTAGATTTGGTTATTTTGCTGCTCTGTATATGTTTCCGAAGGTGACCAGAGGAAAAAAAAAAAAAAATTGTTCTTTTCTCGCTTTTGCTTGATGATCTTATTGCTAGTTTATGTAGCCTTGCAAGTTTCACTGCAAGTGTCGCGGCTACCAAATTTCTTGATGTTGTAGGTTTCATAGGATATCAATCTTATATTCATTTTGATGTCCTACATTGAGAGGTTATAATGCAGTGTTCGCTATCTCATTTTTAAATGCGAAGATAAAATAAAAATCTTTTTTTTTTTTCCTTTTGTCTTTGAGAAATTCCGGCAATTCCTAGATGCGGGGTTTGGCGGATCCCTACCTGATCTTACTTTACAGCAGGAACACAGAAGCAGACCACAAAGAGGCAAAAGAACGAAATAAAGAAAGAGACTATAAAAGATTATACGTTTCTCCCTATTTACAAGTTTCCACTAAATTCCTAGATATTACAAAATGCCCCATATAAGAAACCAAAATCATTTTAGCATAAAAGAGGCTGTTGTGCGTAGGAAGCAGATCAAAAGAGTATGGTAATCTATTTTTTATATCTTATGTTTGAAGTTTATGACTGAAGTGCAAATAATTTAGGTTCAGTCAATATGTACAACAAACCAAGCAAAAACAATATGAATACTGTTGTTTTTTGTTCTCCCGCCACTGTTCTAAATACTGCTTTGATTTTTCTAATTCTGTTCCTGAGACCTTAACTTGCATTTTCTTGAAAAAAATTTAGGTACCTTGCATCGTGTGAGGTCTCTCCACAAAGACTCAACTGCCGATTCATGTTTTATCAACTTGTTGCATGTGCCTTGTTGGCATGTAGGCATGTAGGAACATGGCTATGCATAATGTTGATTACATCATGTTGTTGTTTGTCAGCATATATGCATGATGGAGCAGTATTTGGAGTTGCATAATGATATATAAATAAGTTTCTTGTACCACACTAGGAGGAAGTTTAACTCATCTTTATACTGTATAGAAGTATGTTTAAGCCTGATGTTCTAGTCTTCCTCATCCCCTTTATCTTCTTATGCACACACATGCGTCAGTCAGAACCGCTAGAGAGCCAGAAGAAGTGAGAAAATAGTTACGTATGTCAATAGCTTCTTTAGATTGTAAATTCCTATACTGTATGTTTAAGACAACTTATTTAGTTTTGCCCACAAATTTTAGAAACTACGCACATATCTGTTTTCTGGATGAAACCATCCTCCCAAGATGATGGATTTGGCAGCTCTGTGTACGTTTGTTGAAGAGCAGGAAATACATAGCCAACATCCTGCATAAAGCTATGCACTTTAAAAGAAAATTGGCACAATTACCTAGGATTAAGCTTATTTTACTTCTATGGATGGTTGCGTATGATGCTTTGATGTTGAACACAACCCACGATTGTAATCATTTTGAATTATGGTGGTTACCTAGTAGTCAGAATTCAGAAATGCTGAGAAAGAGGAAGAGAAGTATAACATAACCGAGCTTCAACATTTTCTTATTGCTTTAAGTGTTCTGATAACAAACATTATCCCAATTGAGTGCAGGATATCTATGTTGTTGTCGTCTTTTTGGTGATTGTCTCTTGTTCATCTTCTTGGTTTAGCAATTTGCACCCACTTTTTAGTTATAATATATCTGTGGGATGCATATGTATTAACTTTTTCAAGGCTCCAAGTCTTAGGTTCTAATCTTTTTAGCTTGATCAATTGTTTTTTGTATGTTCAGAGATGTGATGCATGGATGGTTTTATACTATAGGTGTGCCCATGTCATGGATGCTTTTATACTTTAGGTGTGCCAATGTCATACCCAATACACATCGTGTACCTTAAGATATCCCTTGGATTCTTCTTTTACCTTATGTGTTTTAAAATAAAACTTTGAAAATAAGGGTAAGTCTCAGATAATATTTTGGTCAATATGTTACTTATTTTGTGTCTGCCCGCATGAACATATGTAGTGACAATATGCATTATTACCTCGTCAATGATTTGATAAGAAGTGCACTCATTTTATATGTTGTTAAATGCTGTAGAGGTGAATTTCTCACCTAACAGGTAATGGCATAATCACTTTTCTCGGAGTTTTAGAATATTAACTGGAATTACGAGTTTCTAATGCATATCAATTATCTTTTCTAGTGTCTCTATTCAAAAAGTATGCTCATATACTGGGAAGTATGTCTGGTAACTTTTTTTTTTTTAAATAGCTTTTTCCTTGCTACTTAATGGTTAGGTGTTTACTAGCTAAAAAATTTCTTTGATATGTATCATCCTCTGCTCATTTGTTCATTTATATGGTGCAGCTATGTGGAATGTTCTATCATGTAGTACGGCGTGCTTAATTGTAGCCAATGAATCCACTCGATTTATTATATGAAAAAAGAAATAAAGTTAGCAATTTACAAAATATATAAACACTTTGACCATCACTTTAAAGTGTGCTGAACTGAGAATTTGCAGATTCAGGCCCATTTAAGTGATTTTTTTCTTTTCTGTTTTGTTGTTCTTGCGAGTCAAATTTTATGCGACTGGACGCATTAGAAGAACAGGTTGGCAGATCTTTCCTCATCTCAAAATGCTAATGCTATTACATTGACATATTCTTTTGCTACTAAAAGAAACCTTATTCTTGTCTCTTTTGTGTTTCCGCTTGCAACTGCAACTGGTTTTACCTGGTTATTCTTAGTGATATTACTCTTTTTTTTTCTTTTTTTTTTCCTTTTCCTTAAATATTTTTGCAGTTAGCATGCAGGGATTTTCCTCATCCACGGCATTCATGTGCGAACTTCCCATTCAGCAGCACATCGCATGAGAAGCACTGTAACATGGTCGGTATTTCAGATCTGTTATTGACTTTTTGCCTGCTTGTTCTGTCTATGGAGTTGTTGCTAAAATATTCAAGTTCTATTAATTTTACTTTTTTAACCCTCCCTTTTTTTTTATGGCACAATTTGCGATGAGGTCTTCTTTTTTGAGAACTCAAACACCCCAGCTAGGGGTATTCTGGTTTATGCTAGGATATTTTAGTTCAGAGTAGTGAAAACCTAAAAAGTGGTCTATGGTTGCAAAACCAAAGATAACTGATTTTTTTTTTCTTGCAAAATGGTCCCGTGTTCTTCATAGATACTTGTGTTCTTTTCCTTGTTCTCTCTAGATTTTTCCTGTTGCTTTATATACTTTACATACAATAGATTGATTGTGGCTTACTAATCGCAGTGCCACTGTTATGTCTGTGACTCGCTAGCCCCATGCAGTTACTGGGGAAATGGTTCCTCAAGTTCCGATCACTGCCATTCTAATGATAAGGATGAATCGTGGAAATCACTGAGACAGTCTTTCAAGCGCAAGAAATACTCGGCTCCACAGCCACCGAATCTTCAGAACGGCCCGCCTCCTGTGGCCCAGTCCATGCAACACCCGCCTCAATTACGTCAGCCCCCTCCAATGCTGCGGCCTCCCCCATTTTCCCAACCAAACATAGTTCGGCCTTGCTCCACCACAGTTGCCACCGCCACCATCACTCCCTCCACAAATTCAATAGGCCAAAGGCAAAGTCCATGCCCTTTGATCATCTCCTGTAACGGACAGAGATCGGTACAGACCCCAGGCAAAACCTACACGCTTTCTCCAAAAACACTTTGTGCGCGGAGGGAAAAAGGCACTCCTGGGGCTTTGAGTGCGCAACTTATGTATTCTCGCACGCGATTTAAACGGAGTGGGACTGCTCCGCCCGTAATTAGTAATATCGCGACCGGTAGATCTCATCCTCCACAGGTAACATCCAGGGGAACACGGTTTCCGCAGGTTAGCATCAAAAGGATGAGTAGCATACTACAGAGATCTCAGAGCCAACCAGTAAGGTCTGCTGAAAGTAGCTCAAACATGATCCAGCTCACTACGCCGAACGAAACTCATAGCACAACGGTGCCATCACCGAGAACTCAGTGCTCGCCAGTCTCTTTAGCAGACCTTAGCACGAAAAGTTGGGAGGATATACTCGCTAGCGTAGCACCTGAACATGGAGTGAGCATTTCTCCTCAACCTTCGCTGACGAACAAAGGCCAGGAAATGAATATTTTTGGCCCCGACTCTCCTGATACTGTGAATTTGAATTCATTAGATGTAGATAATTGGTTGAGTCCAACATCTGTTCAGAACGGCGAATCGCACAGGCAAGAAAACCCCCAGCGATCAACTATACAGTCATCGGATCCAATGATTGGGAGCTTGCTAGCGTCTTTGGAGGAAATATAGATGAAAATGCGCAAATTGGGTGGCGGCCGGAGTGGCTTAACAAATGTCTAGTTTTTTTTGATCATTTGAACAACTTTAGTCGTAGATAACTTAGTAGGTTCCTTGAATGCGATTATCCTCCTCGCTTTTGTTTTATTGAGAAGGAAAAGTCAGCTCCCTTGTACAGTTTCTGTTGATATCATTTGCTGCAAACTTAAAAACCTTTTCGCAGGCATTTCTCTATTTTCCCGAGTCTCTTGTGCAGATATATGAAGAGGATTCGAATGCATTTATCTCTCGCCCTAATGATTTTAGTTTTGCTCATTTTACTCTTGGCTCATATTCTGAATAATAGATCCTTGTCTCATCAATTATTTTTTAATATTGAAAATTCAAAAAGTTTTTGAACCCTAGGATGAAGGATGTGAATCATACACTCTTTTTGGAGTGTGAAATTAGCATTTCTCTTAATCTGATGGGCTTTGAATCAAGATACATGAGATCCTTTCTCGAGAGATTAGTTTAGATGTAATGGCTACTGATTGAAATATTCATCATAACTTTTTTTTTTAATTAATTAATGACATATCAAGATTCTGAATCTTTTGTTATATAATTTTGTTTACCAAAAACCCTCCAATCAACTACTTAATAAATGAACCAAAAAACATTACACAATTTTCCACTGAACATATCTCATAATAGAATAATACTATACTTAAAAATAAATAAATAAATAAATAAATAAATATATATATATATATATATATATATATATATATATATATATATACTATACATTATTTCTCTTAAATTTGACACATAGCACCGACCGTCCCTAGAGTAAGTGGCAAAGGACTTGATGGTTAGTATCTGAGATCCTAAGTTCGAATCTTAATTGATTCACATTTCCAGCTAAGTTTATTTCTAAATAAAATAAATGAAACGGATAGCGTGCTACCTATCTCTCAAAAAAAAAAACCACATGACAACATGTCCGTTATTGTTGAGTGTGGACTCTAACTAGAACCGGTTCAGATCTTCTACATATTTTTTTTCTTCCTTTGCTTGAATCGGACCGGATTTTCTCTTTCTTTGTTTGAACCAAACTGATTATTATTAAGTGTAGGCTCTCTCGAACCGGCTCAAATCTCTCTCTCTCTCTCTCTCTCTCTTTTTTTTGCTTGAATCGAATTGGATCACAACTCAATTGAGCCGAACTGTTCTTCTTCCTCTTACTTTAGTTTCCTTCATCGGCAAAATAAATCTCATCCTTTTATCGTTGTTTCTTTTATTGCCGCTTTTTCTTTCTTCCGTCGTTTTTTATTTTTTTTCTCAATTATCTATTCGGTGCATCGCACAGATTACTATACTAGTTTTGTATTATTTGACAAACTAATGTAAGCAGCAATATTTAGTTAGCGAAAAAGTGTAAAAGCTAACAAACCCTACGAATTCTCCTGTTTCTGTTTTTCTCTCCTAATTTTCTAGAAGCACACAGCCTCCCCAATAAATATCTCTACAATTAAAACTTAAGTTACGTAACACAAAAAACAAAAACACTCCTTTCAAAGGCCAAAAAAAAAAACCACCAAAAAAAGAAAAAGGAATTAAATAAGCAAAACTCCACGTGGCTACACATCAGTGGAGGAATTCTTTCCAAGGAAAAAAAGAAAAACATAACGCCAGATAATTTATGCCTTTGATCTTTAATACTCTACTTTGATCTTTAATACTCTATAATATAATAATAATAATAAAGAATCTAAACAATATATTGATTTCAGAAAAAAATAAATATATATAACTTAACTGCAATATAGATCATTATAGACCTTTTTAATTGACTATCAGACATTTCAAAATTTAATTAAGAAACCTCTCAATTTATTTGATTTAAGTAATTTGATGGGATTTCTGGTATAAAATTTAAGCTAATTGCTTAATTTAATGAATTTGCAGTTATGTAAATTGTATAAAATATATTAACTAAATCTATAAAAATAAACAATACATACGTTTAAATTTTGAAGTTAAAGGATCATTAACCGGCTCAAATCAAATAAATTAAAAGATTACATAGTAAAATCAAAATATTTAAAATTGTGGAAATTTTTTTTCCAAATAAGAGTTTTCCAATAAAAACTTTTTTTTTCCGTTTTCTGTCCGTTTTATTTGGAGAATTTTTTTTTGTATGAAAAAATAATGATTTCATTTTTCTGAAAAAACGAAAATACTACTCTTCCTTGAAATCTGAAAAATTAGTTTTTCTTTGGAGATTTTCTAGAGAAAACATTTTTTTCGAATTTTTTTTTTCAAGAAAAACTATTAAGGAAAAAAGACTTTTATGAATTTTTTATTTTCATATTTTTAGAAAACTAGTGTTCTTGTTTTCTTAAAAAAAAAAATTGAAAAACAAAGAACATAGTAGTTCAATATTCATTTTCCTGCAAACCAAAAAAAAGAAGCAAACAATCCCTAAGACATTTTTACCACCAAAAAAAAAAAAAAAAAAACACTGTCATAAAACGCGTTCTACAATGAATGAATTAATAACACAAAAGCTCATGCACATGACACCGCCATATAATTTAATAAAAGCATAACCATCTAATTCCTAGCTAAAACCAACAAAAATTAATTGCAAATTATTGTATGTAGTCTCTGCATGCGATATAAATAATAATAATAAATAAAAATCCTAATAATATGTCGATCAGTGTTACACATCTAAGTCGTCGTCGAAGTCGTCGTCGAAGGAGTTGTAGAAGAACTGCTCGTCGATCACGTCAGCCGGGGATGACGTCGTCGTCCTCGTCCTCGTCCTCGTCACCGAAACCATGGACGGTCGACGGTCCCTGACCCAGCGGTCGAACCAGAGATTGTAGGGGCGGTAGACGCCGACGTGGGGACCGTAAACTTGCATTGGTGGTAGGCTCCAGAAGCAGGGGTTGGCGAGGCCGATGCCGATAGGGCCGGTGGGGATGAGAGCGGGAGGATAGGGATAATAAAGCGTAGGTGCGGATGCAGGTACAAGTACAGATACAGATGCAGACGCAGATAGAGATGCATATGTAGGTGCAGGTGCACCTGCAGGTACAAGTACAGGTGTAAATGCGGGTGCAGGTGTAAGTACAAATGCAGGTGCAGATGCAGTTCCGTTGTTCTGTGGCCTTGGTCTTGGCCTCAGCCTCTCTTCGTTCCTGTTCATCGTGGCGCTTTTGTTTTCTTTTACTTGACAAAAAAAGAGATTAAGAAAGAAAAGTTGGGCTTTCAGATTATGTATGTATATAGGGTTAAAATACTAGTCTAGATCTATCCTTCAAAAGTATGTATATATATCCTTGTAAACTAGTAATATCTTATAAATATATTTATAGATCTTTTGGATTTAATTAGGTTTGTAGTTATCTAAATTGATGTTAAATACTAATCTAATTAGGATAAAATATAATTTAAACTAATTTAGACTATGCGGAGAATAAATAAGAGTCTAATTCAAATTAGACTTACATATGCATAATACGTAGGCTTAATTTGGCATTGAGGTCGATCTAACGCTATTAGATAGAATGGAGTTGACAAAAAGTATATAGGGATATGTTTCTACGTTTTTCGATGGAACTGTAAAAAATATATCGTAACCAACTAATCACAATATGCGAAACGTAATATTACGTATGAAAACAAATATGATATTTTTACGTACGGAAACAAACAGGATATTTTTCTATCGTCTTTTCTCACCACACGTAACGCAATCTCCCCGCAATCTCAAACAAAGCCTTGGTGTTTGGATGTAATTGAAGCTTTTGTACTCCACCTGAATAAAAATTTTTGCACCATCAACTTATTTTTTGCTTTAACAAATTTTAGTTAAGTTTTCATTAATTTCAATTAAATTTGGGTGATTTCCCCTCTCTTTTCTCTCTTCGCTTTTTTTCTTTTTTTTTTTCTTTTACTCATCTAAAAAATCACTTTATTTTTCGTAACCTTAGCGTTTGATTGTATAATAACACAATTTTTTAAATAGCAAAGATGTTAAATCTTTACAAATGATTTTAATTCTTCTCAATGTAGATCGAATGGGAAAAAAAAAAAAATAATCTGTTAGGAGATGATCTTTTGATTTGAAATTATTTTCTTTGGTTAGTCAGATTGAAAGCTAAATACTATTTAATAACTATATATCGATCCAAAGTTTAAAAATCACTTATAAATTTTTCTAAATTTTAAATTAATCTGCATATCCTTCTAAACTTATAACACTATGAAAATACTCTTCCAAATTCCAATTAATTTTTTGTTAATTGCCATTAAATCTTTTTTAGCTTCCTCTCTTCTTCTTTTTCACTCTTTTTTTTCGCAAATTAAATCAGTTCCCTTTTCTTTTCAGATAAGTTAATTACTCTTTCATAGATTTGGCACTCATTGTATGATCACAATTTCTTATTATTATTATTACGGAGTTATGTGATCGCAAAAAATTCTCTTTTTGATTTAAAGTGATTTGGAATTTAAGGAAAAGAATATATATATATATATATATATATATATATATATAAGTTGAGCTAGAATACTATCGGTAGTAAACGAGCCGTTTTACTACCGATTTGTTTTCGATGATAGAGCTTCCAAATTGACGATCGGCTCCGTTAAATATGATCTAAACCATTTAAACTATCTAGAAATCAAATTTCACGCACTTTCGATAGTGTTCTTTTATCCATCAAATGAACAGAAAAATGAATGGCTGAAAATGAATACTCTTTAAAAAATGATGATAGGAGCCTTGTAATCAAGATCAAGAGTATAGATCTTGTTTTAAATAGTTTAATAATTTTTTAGGTGTGGGTTAAAAATTCAAATGATTGGGTATCTTTGTATGCGAAACGAAAAAGGCCATATGCCTGTTCGACCATTAAAACTATTACTCTAAGTTTAAATGGATGTAGAATATCCGAAATTATATGATATTATGTTTAACGGAGTTTAGAGAATACGTGGTAGCGGGTACTAGTATATACTAGTGGATATCATGGGGCTCACTATTATATTATCTTCAAAGTATGTATATAATTGATAGATATCTTATTACAAAATGTTATAGCTGAGTAGCCTTCTCTTCTCTCCTTCTCTCTCCCTCCTTATATATAGTATAGCGAGGCTACTAATACTTTGGAAGTACGGAGCTTCCGATGCTTTCAGGTCGTTGTGTTGATGCTTGCGACTTTCATAAGGGATTCATATCTGAGCTCTGTTCAATAACTGGGATCTAGCAGTATTTGACAGTATCTAGAAAATAAATTTTAATAAATTTTCGATATCATTTGCTGGGAATCACACGGCCGCTCAGAATCACACGGGGCTGAAAATACAAAATCATACAAACATAGATAATATGACAGTAAAAATTTTAGATCAAAAATATTGATCTGTTTTGATATAATTTAAATAATTATTTCTTTTATATCAAAATTTCACATCATTATGGATATTTCGTACACGTTAAACTTGCAAACTGGCTACACCCGACCAATTAAAATTATTGATTTGAGTCCTGCTCGACCACTAGACAAAATGATATCGAAAAATTCAAAATTTTATTTCCTAAGTACTTCAACAATATCTAGGATCAAGTTTACGGAGCCGATCAACGATTGAAAGGTCCACATCGAAAACGAGCTGGAAGCACGGAAGGCTCCGTTGCTTCCGAGATAGCATAGTAGCTCACTCTCTCTCTCTCTCTCTCTCTCTCTCTCCTCTCCTCTACTATAAGTATATACTTATATAAGCGAGGCTACTTATACTTCTGGAAGTACGAGCCTTCCGTGCTTTCAGGTCGTCTTTGATGTTAGCGACTTTCAAAGCATGGTCAATCGGCTCTGTTAAACTGAACATCTAGAGATATGTTGAAGTATCTAGAAAATAAATGGGTTTATAAATTGTCGATATCATATTGACTAGGAACTAAGGAGCTCAAAATCAACCGGGCGCGAGGGTCTGAAATAAAAATACATACAAAACATGTAATATTCAAACAATTAAATTTTAGTATCAAAATATTGATCTTGTTTTACTATAATTAAAAATTTTCTAATCAAAATTTCAATAATTTGGATATTGCTTCTACATCGTTAAACTGCAAATGGTCACGCGACCATTCAAAATCTATTGGATTGAGTCCCTTACGACCACTAGACAAATGGATATCCGAAAATTACAAAATTATTTTTCTAAAGTACTTCAAATACTCTAGATCAAGTTACGAGCCGATCAACGATATCAGAGAGAAGATCGAAAAAAAACATTCAAAAAACGAGCTGGAGGCGGAGGCTCCGCTGCTTGCCGCATAGCCATAAGTAGCCTCACTCTCGTCCTGCCTCTCTCTCTCTCTCTACTTTAATATATATAATAAGATATAAGCCGAGGCTACTATACTTCTGGAAGTAACGGAGCCTTCCCGGCTAATGCTTTCAGTCGTTTTGATGTTGCCGAGCTATTCAAATGGTCAATCGCGCTTGTTAACTTGCATCTAAGTATTTGAAGTATCTAGCAAAATAAATTTTATTAATTTGTCAGTATCATTTGCCTAGGGAACTCAAGAGGGCTCAAAATCAACCGGCTGAAAATAAAAATCATGACAACAACATGAAATATGACATTAAAATTTTAGATCACAAGAATTGAATCTTTTGCCCCGGTTTATATAGTTAATAATTTTGAATCAAAAATTTCACAATTAAATTTGGATAATATTCCTACATCGTTAAACTGGCAAATGGCTCACCGCTGGCCATTAAATATTGGATTTTGAGTCCCTTCGACCACTGACAAATGATCATCGAAAAATTACAAAAACTTTATTTCTAATCTTCAGAATTACTCTAGATCAAGTTTAACCGGGGGGTGGCCGATCAATGATTCGAAAGACCGGCAACATCGAACGAATTTAGAACGCCACGAGGCTCATTAGTATAATATAATATAGTATATATATATATATACTAGCTGAATGTACACCATGCACAATGCAGTAACAAATTTATTATAATTTATTTTAAATCATATAAATGATACATTATCAATAATAATCCAAAAATTTCTACAATCAATTAATATATTATAACATGTAATGTGATTACATTATTATTTAGAAAATAATTTTAATATGCCCGACCGTGGGGTTTTTATTTATATCATCGAACGATTTTTATATTACCTTTTGATTTTCGATGAAATCAATTAAATATGTACTTTAAACTAAAAGCCATCAAAATTTAATTCACATTGTATTTAAAATTATAAAATTTAATTTATGATCCACGTCAATTATAAAAATTAATTATGTAATTCAAATTTGATTATCAAAAAATTAAATTTAATTCATATTGTAAACTCAAATTTATTTTATATCTAAATAGATTAATAGCAATGCTAGTTTTTAACAAATTGCATCATACGTTTGGTTTTAATCTTGGATATTTTTTTAATCACATTGCATTATAATAGGACTTGAATTTACTAGATGGATGCGAATGCTATTTTTTAATTGGATGATATATAACTGATCTTATTGAGATATTATTTAACAAATTGATTCTTAACCATTTATAGAAATTAGTTTTGATATGTAGTTTAGAAATTAATAGAATTGATCATAACCGTCATTTTTATCTTGCACATATTTTTAACAAATTAATCAATAATCATTCGATGCCGAATATATTTTATATTTATAGATTGGATCATAACGTAATTTTCTTTTGAGATATTTTTAACAAATTAATTCATAACCATGCATTAGGGAATATTATTATTCCTTTTGGATTCGTCTGTCATTGTCGAATTGCTAATACCTTTCCCTATATAATAGTATAACATACTATCCTATACCCTATATATAAAGCACTATATTCAATGGGTCCTCATGCCGACAGACCACTTTTCCGCCGCTATCCGTACAAAATTTTACATATAATGAATAAAATAGACATAAGAAACAGTAATGAATGTAATTCTCGCCATTAACAATTACTGATGTGAAATCCTAAAATATAAATTTTTCTATTTAATTTCAAAAGTAAGTTTTCTATAACAGATTACGGGTGTGAAAATCCTATAAAAGATATTTTTCTATTTTATTTTAAAATATCTTTTTTAGATATTATCTATTTAATTTTAAAATATATTTTCTTTTTAAGATAACGGATTTTATTTTTCTATTTAATTTCAAAAATTTATTTCCTAATAGATTTTATTTTTCTATTTAATTTCAAAAGTAATTTTTGCATTAGAGATTATTGTTAATTATTTATCATTTAAAGCATATCTTTCTTAATAGCGTGATTTATTATTTTAAATCTTTTAGATACATATTTGGCAATCATATAAAATATGACCTAAAATTAAAAAATAATTTAAAAAAATTATAACTTTTTCTAATAATTATTACGTGCATTTGCACGTACATTTTACTAGTATATATATATATATATATATATATATATATATATATATATAAAAGCGTGAGTTTTAAATTTTTTCCTGTTTTCAAAAATACCTCTATCTTTTCTACCAATATTTTCATATTCAGTAATTTCAACCATTCGTTTCAAATAATTTTTCAAATAATAATTTATTCTCAAATATAAATCTTTAAGTTTTTACTATTGGATCTCATCCAACGATTAAAAATAAAAGTATCTGTCACTTTTCTTGACAAAAATACCCTCAATATCCGTTATCTTCTATCTACGCATTTTACAAATATGTACGTGTTTTTCCAAACGTAATTTCCGTCATAACGTAAAATATCTGTTATCTTCTGTTTCTCAAATATTTTCTTTCTCACACGTAATACGTGCGCCAATCACGTATAATATTGTTAGAAAGATTTAATACCTATCTAATTTTTAAATTTTTTAGTAAAATATTCAAAAATAATATCCACCAAAATATTTTATGCGTTTCTTAAATATAGAGTATATAATGCAATCAGCATAAAATATTGCTAGAAAGATTTAATACCCATTTTAGGAAAACTAAATGGTTAATTAAATATAATTTTAAATTTTTAAAT
Source organism: Ananas comosus (assembly GCF_001540865.1). Taxonomy (NCBI): domain Eukaryota; kingdom Viridiplantae; phylum Streptophyta; class Magnoliopsida; order Poales; family Bromeliaceae; genus Ananas; species Ananas comosus. The sequence continues at coordinate 2,356,659 of NC_033628.1, forward strand.
TTGTTTAGTAAAATATTCAAAAATAATGCCCATAAAAATATTTTAAGTTTCTTAAATATAAAGCATATTTTAATGCACTCCCATATAATATCTACATATCTTTATATATAAATATAATATCTATAATATCTAATCTTATCTCATCATAATATTTATTCATACACAGAAAATATTTTTTTTGAGACATATTTTTTTAGTAATATCTTTTTTATTTTCACCTATATTTTTTTAAAATATTTTTTTTAATAATATCCTTTCTCCATCGCTAGCACCAGTATATCGTAGCACATCATCATCGTCGACACCAGCACATTGTCACTTTTGCCATCTTCATTTGGAGAGGTATTTTGATCCCACCTGAAAATTTTTTATTTTTTTAATGTATTATTTTTTTGGTATTTTCTCATTTTTATGTATATATTTATCAAATATAAAACATATATTTTTTTGGTAATATTCTTTTTCATTTTCACCTATATTTTTCTTAATTATTCTCAAATATTTTTTTTAGTAAATCATTTCTCATTTGTCACCATTGCCGGCACCTGCACATGGTCATCGTCGTCCTCCTCCTCATCATCATCATCACCAGCACATTGTCCCCTTTGTCACCTTCACTATAGTTATTTTGATCCCACTGAATTTTTTTAATGTGTCTTTATACTCTTATAGTATTTTTTTTTTAGTATTTCCTTGTTTTTACCTATGTATATTTTTTTAGTAATATTCTTTTAAATATTTTCTTTGTCGCATAACTGCCAATCCTTTCTTACATAATACGCACGTTTTTTCAAATATAATGAAATACATATAAAAAATCCTTACAGTATAAATTAATTAAAAATATGTAAAACTTATCTAGAGATAAATTAAAGTTAGAAAAAAAATAATTAAATGATAGACATACACCTCCATTAACGATTTAAAATTTAAAATGTAAATATAAATTTAATTTAGAATTAGATGTGACATTTTGAATTAAAAATAAATTAAAATTTTGATACTTTTAGATTAAAATATATATCCAATCTTCTAAATCTCGTCATACTTACCTATCATCTCTTTATCAGATATCGAGCATATTTTGATATTTAACCTCCCAATCTTCTTATTCTTATCCCAATTTTATATATACTTATTATTTTTCACACATAATACCCTCCACCTATGCATTTGTCACTACATAAGTGACGCCGACACATCGTTGTTGTCACCTTCACCGGCACATCTTTATCCTCCTTCTCACCGACACAACTTCGTTGTCACCTTTGCTAGCATGACGTCGTCGTCTTCACACTGCATGTATATCGACGGAAGTACACGAATTATGTCAGCGTTGTTTATGGTCTACTGACATGTCATCGGTGGTCGAGATACATGCATATGCAAGTCATTGGTGGTCAACAATGTATGCGTTGATAATTCATATACACATCAATCTAAATACTCTTCATCCTCATATATCTATTGCTAATATATTTTTTTTAAAAAAAAATTTTCTTTCTTTTCTATTACTAATATATATTTTTTTAATAATTTAATTTTTAGTTAGATTTATTATTTTTAAATTAAAGATCTCAAAGTCTCATCCCAATTGTTTTTCTTTTATTATCTTTAATTTCTTCCTAAACAAGTTTAATAATTAAATTCAAATTATATTTCATTTTCTTTAGTTAACATATTTTAATAATATAATTTTTCTTTACATATAATATACTAACACTTTATATCAAATTTTAATACATAAATGCTATATTAATTTTCTATCATCTGCACATACCCAATTTATATAAAAGTATACCACACCTCTAAAAAGCTCACGAATTTAAATTAAAATTCAATTCATATTATGTAAAATTAAAAAAAATTACAAAATCCATAAATATAACTATGTTTCTATGACATTATATATTTTGAGCATCTATTTATCAAATTAATCAACTTTTTTTATATTGTTAATTTTTATGTTCATTTAATGCCTAGATATTATGGTTTTAAAAATTTATAAATTTTAATGTATAATTTTTTAAAAACGAATGTTAAATATTGAATGTGGTGTATAAAACATGTACATTGGGTACAGCAAAAACTTCTCAAAATATGAACAATATCTCAATAGGATTCAAAATTCTCCCAAAATTGTATTAATATTTTTACGATCTTCTTCAAATCAATTTGTGTGTGTGTGTGTGTGTGTGACATTTTTACGATCTTCTTCAAATCAATTTGTGTGTGTGTGTGTGTGTGTGTGTGTATTAGGGTATAAAAAATGTTAAAATCTTTGCCCAAATTAAGCCCAATTAATTTGAACAGTAATAATTGGAGAATAGTATTACAGTTAGTCTATATTTCAATTCCATTAATAACTTAAAATTAATATATATTTTAGAGAAAAATTATTTGATTTTTTCTTACGTGCATTGCACGTGCATATGACTAGTATATATATAGAGTCCGGCTGTTATACTATTAGTAACACGGAGGCTTCCATGCTACTAAGTTGTTTTCGATGATGCGGCTTCCAAATCAACGATCGGCTACCGATTAAACGCATGGCTTCCAAATCTCATCCATGCGTTTTAACCAAGAATAATCAATGTTCTGAGTCCAAGACATTTAAAAAAAAACAATTATGTGGCATGTAACACTTTAGTTCTCAAAAACAATTATGTGGTATGTGACACTTCAGTTCTCAAACTTTAATTTGCAGCAATTTCTAGATCGAAGTTTTAAATTGTTGCGATCAAATTCCACAATTTCATTTAGTTGACTAATTATCGTAATGTGTCATTAATCACAATACTGTTATATTACTTTTATATTAGCGACACGCTAGTATTTAGTAAATTAAATTGAGTTGCAAGATTTGATTACAAGAATTTAAAAGTTTGAATTAAAAATTTACTGCAAATTAAGATTTGAGGACTAAAATGTTATGTGCCGCGTGGTTTCGGGACCAAAAGTGTGATTTACCCTAAAAAAAACTTCTCCCTCACCCACAACTTTTAAAAAAAAAAGAAAAAACTGTATATAAAAACTAAAAAAATCTTCAAATATCACCCATCTGGTTTCACACTTTTTTTATTTTAGTACCATGTGGTCTCTCTCCAAGCCTTACATATGACTTTCATAAAATACGGCTTTTCTATATGTATCTGTAAGATCGAGTATGAAATTCTGTTTACTCACTTTAAATTGAGTACTTATTCTAGCGATTTGTTCATAGTTCCTGCCCTTCCATCGAAATATTAATCGGAAGCAAGAAGAAAGTACGAATCAATGAAAAGAATACTTCGAATATGTTAGAATTCAGAAAGTAATTTAATTGTACGAAAGATATTATATTAACAATGTAGCTGCTGCATTCTAGCTTTTTTTTTAGATTAATTTCATACAAGTTCCTGCAAATATAGTGAATGACAAATATATCTCTACAAAGCTCAACTTTCATATATTATCCGTACAAAAGTCCTAATGTTTTCTAATATATCCCTGCCGTTTGAATCTGTTAGAAAAATTTAGTTAATCACAGGTTAAAATATTTAATCCTGATTAAATTTTGACATTTTTATCCCTCTTAAATTATACTATTATGATTTTTGAAGAAACATATTTATGATAGTAAAATTGAAAATATAAACAGTTCTCCAATAGCTCTCTAACGGTAATAAATCAGAGAGATATATTTATAAATATCAGGATTTTCAAAAAACAGTTAAACTTTATAAAAATATATTTATTATTTATTATATTTACAGGAATACGTATAAAATTATTATTTTTTTATTTTCCACGCTGCACGTGGCGGAGGGAGAAGAAGCGAGAAGTTGCGTTGTCGAACGAGACGAGATAGGAGTCGGTGATGTTTGGATGTTTTCGCACAATTTAGTAGAGCACGAACCCCAACATCGATCTCATCTTGCTCAGCATATTATAGCCACAGGAGAAAATTTTGGGAAAAATTGAGAGCAATTTATCTATTTTTCAGATACAATTTTTCTTTTTTCGTATATAAGTTGAATTCTATATATCTTCCTAATTAACACAGATGGGGATGGAAAGCAAAAAAATCCATGAATGATCGATTATAGAGTGGTCTACAACTGATGCGGTGGATCAGATCAAAGCGCGAGTGAATCTACTAATCAACAAACCAAGAAGCCAACTAGGGCTTGTAATTTTGCTTGATATTTATAAGCCGGTTTATATTTGACTCAAAATGAGTTTATATGAGTCCGACTATTATACTATCGATAGTACCAAGCTCTTGGTATCATTGAGTTTTCTGGCGTTAGATCTACCATTTGATCTCTGCCTACTTAACCCTAAGGGACCACTATCATCCTAACCGCAGATCCTTTCATCCAACGGCCGAAAACTCAATAGCACCAAATACTTTGTATTATCAACAGTTTAGTAGCATTATCTTTTTTACTATCAAATTTTTAGTCTTTCGATCAATTTCTTTCATCTTTTTTAACTATTGGATTAAATATTATAATCCAGTGAAGACCACTCAACCTTAGGTAACCACTCAACCCTAAGGGACTAATATCATCCTAATCCTATAATTTCTCATCGAAGGGTTAACAACTTGATAGCAAAAATGATCTTTTGCCATCAATAGTATTCCGGCCTGTATATTACAATCTTTTACTATTTAGATTTTAGATGATTCAAATGTAAAGAGATCTATATTTTATAAATTTTAATTATTAAATTAAGATTCTAATTTCTAACTCTATTTCAATTTTTTTACCTACTAGCAAAGTCGACAATCTAACTTATAGTCTGCGAGCCAACTCGTATTCGGCTCATTAATAAACAAGCCTAATACGAGCTGAATTTTTAGCTCGATATTTTAACGAGCTAACTTGTGTTCGCCTTGTTGCCAGCTCTAAAGCCAACACTCTTACATGTTATCATGTTAAACAAACTGAAAAACATGTAGAGCGAGTTAAAAAAAAATTATCAAAATATGGTAAGCAAACGGGCATTAAATTAGAACAAAACAACTGAAATTTTTACCGAGTTCAAATATAAAAGAGAATAATTGGTTATGAATTTTCAAAGTACAAAATCAAAATATATCATATTCAAATCTAATTTTCTTTTAAGTATAAATTAAAATTGTTATATATCATATAATATAAAACTAATCCAACTCGTTTTTATTTATTTGTACATATAATCATCCCTACTCCCTCTTTTCTATTTTGTAGCATATTTAAAGCAAAGCAGCTAGAAGATTCCAGGAACTTTCCATTTGGAAACGAAAATAAAACATCCAATGGAATAATTCAGGTACAATATAATGGAGTTTTTTTAAAATAATCTTTTAAAAAATTTTACTTGGGTAAATGATCCTTTTAAAATATTATTTAGCTAATAAACTATCATGTTGGATAAAAAAAGAGAAATGCAATGAATCATTTTCCAATTTAAGAAAACGTTTTCGTCCATAAAAAGTGTTTCAAATTGGTATGGCTATTTATAGACTGTCCAATTCAGTATCATGTTTGGACAAAAATAAGTAAAAAAACTCACTAATTTTAGAAAGTGTTTTCGTCTTTACAGATTAAGCATTTTCAAATTGTTATCATTACCTATAATATTTTTTTAGGAAAAACTTTAAATACCATCCGTGTGGTTTTGCACTTTCTCACTTTAGTATTCCATGGTTTAAAATGTATCACTTTCGTACTCTGTAGTTTCATTTTTTTCTTTTTGTTATTTCTCCACTAATTTTTTTCATTAAATCAGTAGTAAAGTTAAAACTAAAGGGTACTAAAGTGAATATTCAATAAACCATAGGTGGGGTATCTGAAGTTTTTCGTATACGATTTAACGAAATGCTAACGGAGGGGCTAATAAAAAGAGAAAAATAAAACCGCAGAGTACTAAATTGATACACTTTAAACCACAGGGTATTAAAGTGAGAAAGTGCAAAACCTCAGGGATGGTATTTGAAGTTTATCCTCTTTTGTATATGAGGATTTTTATAAGGTTGTTAGAATTGTATGTAAATTATTAAAACTTCCGTTTTTGATCGTTAGGATTATATAAATATATTTTTAGGATATATGAATAGATTGTTAGGATTTTTTAAGTTGTCAAGATTATATGTAATTTGTTAAAATTTTTATATAATTATTAAAATTTTATTTATAAACTTTTTAAAATTATATTTTAAAAAAGTCCCAATATAATTCTATCGGTCTAAAGGAAAAAAAGAAAATAAAAAACAAATTTCTATGTACTTTTATCCTAATATTTTTCATCAACATATATATTTGGAAGTTCTTATTTTCAAACACGCATTCAAAGAGAACTCAAACTGTACTTTCATTAAGGATAGACCCGGTGCAGGCAATAATTTCTTAGTAAATCGAATCTAAAATGCCACGCGGCGATTCGCAACGCATCCGTGACTCCACATCAACGTCTCACGGGACTCGCGCCGCCGTACACGTGTCACGAATCCGAGCCCCAGCTTTTGGAGCCTTGATCACGTGATTGGTCGGCGCTATCCCAGCGCTCACGTGATCCGAGGGGGCCAATGAACCCTCAAACCCACGCAACGCGCACCCGGGTGAGACACGCGTCGCAGTCCTACTGGCCCGCGCTCGGGCCCCGCGAGTTCGGGAGACGTTGAACCCGGGAGGGGGCAAAAGCAAAAGCTCACGCCGCGGCGAAATCCGACCGCCCGTTTTGGCGGGCCAATCGCGGCCGTACGTCCAGTCCGGCCGTCCTGATCGCGCCACCTGTGCGGTACACGTGTCGCGGGGCTAGAGCATCCGTCGTGATCTCGCTCCTCCCTATAAATACGCGCCCCCACCCCCTCCATTTCCTTCGTTCACGGCCCCCATTTTCACTCGTCGTCATCAGAAATTTCAAATTTCAAACTAATTTAGAGAGAGAGAGAGAGAGAGAGAGAGAGAGAGAGAGGGGGCCGTCGAGGTATAGAGAGAGAGAGGGAGAGAGAGAAAGGGCCATCGAGGTAGAGAGAGAGAGGGAGGGAGGGAGGGCGATGGCGTTTAACCTAGCTCACCAGATCGGGACACTATGTGGGGTGGCGCCGGTGGCGGTGGAGGCGGCGGATAGGAAGCCGGCGACGGCGGCGGTGCCGGTGCCGGGGGCGAACCTCCGGTGCCGGATCCACAAGGCGGGGGGCGAGATCGACCAGATCTCGCCGCCGATGAGCCCCTGCCGATCGCCGGTGATCGCGGCGGCGCTTCCGGATCTCGCGGTGGCGTGCCGCGCCCTGACGGCGGCGGACGCGGCGGCGGAAGCAGCGGCGGCGGCGGCGGCGGCGGAGGAGGAGATGGAGAGGGTTCACGGAGGAGGGGGATCGGAGGGGGGGAAGGGGGTTCCGGTGTACGTGATGCTCCCGCTGGACACGGTGAGGCCCGGGGGAGGGGGGATGAGCCGGCGGAAAGCGATGGGGGCGAGCCTTGCGGCGCTGAAGAGCGCGGGGGTGGCGGGGGTGATGGTCGACGTGTGGTGGGGGATCGTGGAGAGGGAGGGGCCGGGGGTCTACGATTGGAGCGGCTACGACGAGCTCATGGACATGGCGCGCCGCGTCGGCCTCAAGGTCCAAGCCGTCATGTCCTTCCACCAGTGCGGCGGCAACGTCGGCGACTCCGTCACGTACGTTCCCATAACCCCTCTCTCTCTACTCTTTCTTTTTTCTTTTTCTTTTTAAGAGAATTTATTTGATTTTTCATGATTTTCTTTGATCTTTTTTTTATAGTATTTGTTTTATCGCATGTTGTTTTTCTTTTTATTTCTCTCTCTCTTTTCTTTTCCCTTTTTTGTGTGAATTGGACGGTGCTAGTGCTGCTGCTATCGGATATCTACATAGTTCTCGGTTTTTTTTTTTTTTTTTGTTTAGGGGTCGGTATCATAACGTCGACGTTGTTTCTTCCTTGCCATGGAAACTTGGCGAGGGAGAGAGCCACAAACACTTTGGTCGCGCACTTTGATTTGTCACATGATATCATGTTCCCATACATAATAAAATTTATATATAAATAAATAAATTATTATTACATTCTATCTGCAATTTTTTTATTTTTTGATAATGTTGTGCAAACAATAAGAAGCAAATTAAATGAATATACATGAAATACAATTTTAAAATTTTTAAGTGAAAATATATGATTTAATATTTGTATGCATGTATATTTGATCTTGGATGTACATTTTAATAGCGTCCAAACAACTGCAGACGCGTGGGCCGCCCATGCCGCATGAAACCAAACAATGACTTAATTAAATTCTTCACGTTTTTGACATGTTTTTGTGTATAATATAAATGTCAAATATTGAGATTTTTGAGTATCAATCATCTATAATTATTGATTGTTATCTACGTATGCATTAATTTATCTCTTTTATCTTTACAATTTATTAACATTAAATATATATTTGAGTAAATCTAATCTAGCATTGTACAATAATGTGAATAATAACAAGAATAAATAATAATGGAATGGGATTATTTTCAATTTCAAAGGAAACGGTGTCCGAACGTTATCTCGTTCACACTTTCGCAGAATCTTCTGGAAGTACGTGGCCTTTAGCCTAATTCTGGTTTTCTTTTCTTCTATTTTTTTACTTGGGAATTAGTTTGCTAAACTTAGAAAATTTTATCTTATTGTAACTTTTCTTAATACTATTTTGGCTATGATAATTTACTATATTTATATCTGTATTTTGTACCAATCCTTTTATAAATTGCATTAATTATTTAATCAAAATTATTATTCTATATTAGTAAGTAGTAAGAGTTAAAGGTTTACAACTCATTTATTAGGCTTTAGAATTGGATTAAAGGCCTAAAAAAACGTGACACACTGACGTTGTCGGATTTAACGCCGCGCTTCTTCACATGGCTTATATCTGTCAACGTCTTAACTCTCTCGCGCAACGGCATTCACGTGCTTGCCGTTTCCTTCGTACAACTGCGTCCTTTATTACTTCTTTTTAAAAAAAAAACAAGAAAAAAAAAAACTATGTATATACTATTAGTACGGATAAATTTTATATTTATTTATTTAAAAAATTTTGTGTTTTTTTTTAAATTTTTAATTTTAAAATATAAATGAAATATACGGTTACATGTAATGCAGGATACCGCTGCCGCGGTGGGTGGTGGAGGAGATGGAGAAGGATCCGGATCTGTGCTACACGGACCAGTGGGGCCGGCGCAACTACGAGTACGTCTCCCTCGGCTGTGACACCCTCCCCGTGCTCAAGGGCCGCTCTCCGGTCCAGTGCTACGCCGACTTCATGCGCGCCTTCCGCGACCGCTTCGCCGACTTCCTCGGCTCCACCATCGTCGTATGTAACACAACATTTTTTAAAATATTATTATTCTATAAATATTATTTTTATATGTTGCTGATAAATAGCGTGTTACGTGTTTTTAAAAACTGCAAATATTGGCATTTAAAATTTGACTTGCTTTTTAATTTATACAGGAGATCCAAGTGGGCATGGGCCCCGCGGGGGAACTGAGGTACCCTTCCTATCCGGAGCTCAACGGCACGTGGAAGTTCCCGGGCATCGGCGCTTTTCAGTGCTACGATAAGGTCCGTTTCCCGTGCTAGGCCTAATCAAATCACTAGGAAAAGCATTTTTATTTAGCAACAAGTGTACGAAACTTATCTAAACTCGCCATAAATTTTAATTTAACTATTCACTCTTTTAAAATTTTAATTTTTTACTATCTAATTTTTTAATTTAATTAATTTGAATAAGTCAAGAATATTTTATTTTTACACATAATTCTCGTAAATAGACTGTAGTTCAGATAAGTTTGGTACATTTTTACCTTTGAATTATACATGTATGTATTGGAGTCTGAATTTTGCTGGTGATCATGTGCGCACAGTACATGCTGAGCAGCCTGAGGGCGGCGGCGGAGGCTGCGGGGAAGCCGGAGTGGGGCCAGGGCGGGCCGACCGACGCCGGGGGCTACAACAGCTGGCCGGAGGAGACCCCGTTCTTCCGCCGCGAGGGCGGGTGGGACGGCCCCTACGGGGATTTCTTCCTCTCGTGGTACTCGCAGCTCCTGCTCGACCACGGCGAGCGCGTGCTCTCCGCCGCCGCCGCCGCATTCGCGGGGCGCGGCGGCACCAAGCTCTCCGTGAAGGTGGCGGGGATCCACTGGCACTACGGCACGCGGTCGCACGCCCCGGAGCTCACGGCGGGCTACTACAACACGCGGAGCCGCGACGGGTACCTCCCGATCGCGCGCATGATCGCGCGGCACGGCGCGGTGCTCAACTTCACGTGCGTGGAGATGCGGGACGGGGAGCAGCCCCCCGAGGCGATGTGCCGGCCCGAGGCCCTGGTGCGGCAGGTGGCGGCGGCGGCGCGCGAGGCCGGGGCGGCGCTCGCGGGGGAGAACGCGCTGCCGCGCTACGACGAGGCGGCGCACGAGCAGATCGTGAGCAACGCGGCGGCGGCCTACCATGCTGAACGCGGGGAGGGGGAGGGGGAGGGGGAGGGAATGGCGGCGTTCACGTACCTGCGGATGGCGCCGGAGCTGTTCGCGGGGGAGAATTGGGTGCGGTTCGCGGCGTTCGTGAAGCGGATGGGGGAGGGGAGGGAGGCGCAGTGCCGGGAGCAGGCGGAGCGGGAGGCGCAGCAGCTGGCCAATGCCACGGGGCCGCTCGTCCAGGAGGCGGCCGTCGCGCTCGCCAGTGGCTGAGATCTCCAGTCCCACCCCAGACACCCCAGAGAGAGAGAGAGAGAGAGAGAGAGAGAGAGAGAGAGTGACGAGAAGCAACAGATTAAGGAGAAGAACACCTCTATCTCTCTCTCTCTATCTCTCTCTCTCTCTCTCTATATATATATATACGTATATATAAATATATATACAAAACCAAACCTATAGAACAGTGCATGTCTTTGTTACCTTTTCTTTTGTATGGTTTATTAAAAGCAGGGTAACTGGGGTTTTATGTGTAAAGATGGTGGGGGTTTGCGTAGGAAGGGGCGGAAAGAGGGTGGGAGAGTTTTGGCGTCTCGCTCTCTTTTTCCCTTCTACCGTTTACTGTTTGTTGTACGAAATAGGAGAAAGGTGGGAACCATGTTTACGTAGTAGCTCGATCGTTTTAAAAGTCGGAGAAGTAAACACTTTGCATCTATTTTACTTTCTTTCCTTGTCGTCCCGTTTGGCCTTGGAGATCATGGTTGCTGTATTTCTAAATCTCCCGACTAAATTAGCTGTTGTTCCTTAAAATTGATGTGGTGAGAAATTTAAAGGATTCACAGAACCAGGTACGGGGTCTGAACTTGTCTCTTTCGAGCAGTTCCCTTGATGCCGCGTGGTTCTTCTTTCAATTTCAACAAAACTGCGACCACGTAATTTTTCTTTGGTTAAGGCCTTTTCTTATTATCTAACCAAAAAAAAAAAAAAAAAAAACACTTCTTGGTCGCGCCCAAACACTAGGGAGAAGCCACGGGGATTTAAAATCTGAAATGTGCACTTTTAAAAAGAGCAACTCCCATTTTCAGGGCAACGTAGGTGACGACCCTGCGGCCAAACTTGGGGCAAGTAATCTATGTGCAACTTCAAAAATATTACTGTTTTAATCCGGTTTCTGTTCTCAGTTAAAAGCCATAGTAAGCGGGGAAAAAAAAAATTTTGAGGCCTATTTCGAGAGCTTTTAAAACCTCAACAAAAGACTATGAGAAGAAAATAAAAAATACAAAGAACACAGCAAAGAAAACGCAATGCATGCACGCAGACGCACAACACACTCGTATACATAGTTACATGCACATGTATGTATACGTACGTGTGCTTTCGTATGCATAAGTATTATACATATATACATATACCTATCAAAGTGTGTACATCGCCAGGCGAAAACAGGGGGATCGTAAGCGACAAATTCTTATAAGGCGAGAATACATGAAAACATTGTGATACATGAAGCAACATACAGCTCTCACAAAAATTATTTTTCCGACCCTCGCATTCATAAAAAAGAAAAACCATATAATGAGGCACAACACATGTCCTCAAAATCAATACATATATACCACACACATTCATACATTACACCCTAGATTATACTCATATGGATGATGATGATAACACTAATAAGATTATAATAATGGGAGTGAGACATCGTAGAGCGGATCGTTCGCATTTTCACTTGGACGGCTTGGTCTGGCTCGCCACCGACATCGAACGCAGCCGGCTAGCTATTTCGGTGAAGGACGGGCGTTGCGCAGGGTCGGGGGCCCAACATAGTTCCATTAGCTTCCTCCATTCCAGATCGCAGGTTGCTGGGACGGGCGGTCGTAATGTATTGTTCACAATACCCCCTGCGCGGATTTCAAAAATCTTAAAGTTTCAGAGGATAAATCCAAATAAAATATCTCGAGTCTCGCGCCCTCGACAAGGAAGAGGCAACTCATAGTCCAGAAAAAGAAAAAAAGAAAACACATTTTAGGCATTTCATCAGCGCTTTATATGAGTACATATCTAGAGAGAGAGAGGGAGGGAGGGAAAGAAAGACAGGAGACAAGGAAGGAAAGAGTAATTATAAGAATACATTTTCAGTTCTGAACGGAAGAGGTTTCTTTCATCTCTCAAGCTTAACTAGAGTTGTTCGATTTAGTTTCACTTCATTCTAAATCTTTGTTGGTACCTCTCTAAAAGTTAGGATTCTCTAAAAGTTAGGATGACCTATCTCTCGATTTTGGTTCCTCATCTAGAAAAATTTGTTGTTTTTTAAATATATTTTACAAAACTAGGTACAACTAAAATCTGAATCTATATGAACCTAAAGCCTGGACCTCAAATGTTGTAGAGTAGGGAAATTATTACTACCTTGGTCGATGACAGTTGTACAAACTAAAATGTCGTTTAGTCCTGTAAAACTTCCTTAAAAGGGACGATTAGGTGCTTTCTACGATTGAATGAACATCCACAAAGGATCACCAGCAAATTACTTATGTGCACTAGTAATAACAGAGTAACTTTAGAAAGAAAGTGTTAAGTAAAAATAAGCCTACCTATGATTGCACCGTAATGCATATTGGCGTATGGTTCATCCCCAGTAAGAATTTCCCACATGACAATGCCGAAGGAAAATACATCAACCTGCAGCATAGTAACATCTTATTGTGTCAAATTTAAAAAGAATAAGGCAATACTTAGTCACGATAATATGGAAGGGGTCAAAAAACAAGTAGATTAAAATATTACCTTTTCAGAAACTTTGTTGCTGCTTCCATTTAACAATTCCGGAGCCATCCATGGCAATGTCCCTCTCACGCCGCCAGAAACTAGAGTATTTCTCTTGATCTTTGATAAACCAAAATCACCAACCTATACATGACCTCCAATGAAGTAAGAACTGTCGCAAACAAAAATCACTTTGCATCAAAATAGATGTTAAATATATAAATAACTCACCTTACAAATAGGGCGCGTTTGATCTTTAAGGTTCACGAGCAAGTTATCACATTTCAAATCAAAGTGTACAATATTTTTCGAATGCAAATATTCCATCCCAAAAGCTGCATCCATTGCTATAATGAGCCGTTTACGCCGATCAAGATACCTATATCCCTTAATTTAGTTAACGTTACTGACAATAGAGGGGGGGGAAAGGAAGTTCAAATGTAAAAACCGGCAAGCAATCCTTCGGCAAAAAGACATGCCTAAGGGAATAAAAAGATAAAAAATAATAGAAGTTTAAATGTAAAAAACCAGCAAGCACGCACTTATCCTTTCGCAGCAAGACATGCCTAAGAGAACCATTAACCATGAATTCCGTCACAGTAGCCAAGGTCCCACCGGGCCCATCTTGCACGACCCCATAGAAAGCCACCACATTTGGATGATGAAGTTTCGAAAGAATCTCAGCTTCCCTCCAGAACTCATGCGTCTGAGAAACAATCATTTTGTTATTCCAGATAAAGATAGGATGGTAACATATTTTTAGACTTATTTACACATACACCGCTGCATACTTATCTGGTTACATAAGCACTGCAAAATCAGAATTTTGATGTATGCCCTATATAAACGTTATTTTCCACAAATATAGCTTTGCTCTAACCTAAAGGCCACTCTTTCAAATGAAAATTTTCTGATACAAGATCAACACCCCCCACGAATTGGATGACTCGCAACTTAAGGTTATGTTTTTGTAAGAAAATGCACCTTTAAGGGGAATATAAGAAAATTCAGATTTTACAGTCCCACTGCTGTAGCAACAAATATGTTGTTTTGCATTGTAAAAGATCCATTACTTTCTTACTACTATGCCAGAATATACTACAATTTAGGCAGGACAGGAGAAAAGAGAACGTGCAACCGAATTGATACGAATAATAAGATGGTGAGCTTACAAGTCTTTCTTGCTCAGACGATCGACCAGTAAAGCAGCTTTTCTTGATGCGTTTAATGGCCACATCTGTGCCCCTCCACTTTCCATGATACACAGTTCCAAATGTGCCAGAACCCAATTCTCTAAGCTCTTCAAGATCCTCATTCTTTATGATCTGCTGATTCTCACTTGTAAGTATACATTTAAAAGAAAAAAAAATCAAGTAAAATATTGATAATTTGGCAGCGTGGTCCTACATATAATATTTTCCCTGGATCATGTACATACAGTTAGATGTGTTAAAGTCTTTCAAGCCTTCGCGTAAATGTGCACAAGAATAAAACAACACGACAACACTTTTCCAAACCGAGCTCAGACATCAAATTTTGAAATGATGGGTCAAACAAAAACCAAAAATGTGACTTAAATATTTAAGGCATTAGACCTGCAATGTGCTTTTTTAATTTATTTTTTTGGGTCACCCACAACCTAACCCTCTGAATAATTCAACCCAAGAATAAATATATTATTCTGAATATACATTTATCCAGTTCACCCAAAATTACTCAACCTTATTTAACCGATCTAAGCAGCCACAAAAACATTGCTAAAATGGCCTAAAGCAAGTCGTGGGTGCATTGAACCCAAGCCTGTCCTGAATTTACAGACAGGTGATTTAAACCTAACCCAAAATAGGTTGGGCTGGTCAAGTTTCTGAGTCAAATAGAAAACTGCCACTCTTATAGGTAAACTTTTT
The DNA here is from genome assembly GCF_001540865.1 of Ananas comosus. Taxonomy (NCBI): domain Eukaryota; kingdom Viridiplantae; phylum Streptophyta; class Magnoliopsida; order Poales; family Bromeliaceae; genus Ananas; species Ananas comosus. Next base: position 2,371,779 of record NC_033628.1, read on the forward strand.
CAATTTGCCAGCGTGTGCAAATTCGATAGATAGGCTCTCGTACTATCCTGAGGGCCTGAAAATATTATTTTCACTAGCAATGGAACCCTGCGGTGATTATGAGATTTCAGTACTTGGACACCATGTATCAAGATGTTATTTGCGGTATGAAAGATGTATATCAAAAGTGGATTATCTGGTACCAATATTAGTGTTAACTAACAACATTACTTCGAGAAAAAGTGAAAAAAAAAAAAAAAATTCAATGACTATGAAAAACATACGACTCAAGATTTTTCAGTGGTAGACTCAACATTTTGATGGAAACAAAGAAAAATATACCATGTAGTTGAAAAAAAAAAGAAATCTAAAATTTGCTGAAATTACCATACCTGCAAGTTACTAAGATCAATGTCACCCAAAGAAACATCTAAAATTGGTCCAACAGTTTCTCCTACCTGAAGAAAACCAAAACATCTTGGTCATAAGTCCTTGAATTTGGATTTGGCATCACTAAAAATTTTTACCCTACAGATATTAATACCTCATACTCTGAAATAGGTGGCCTAGGATTCTCTCTCATTGGCGGAAAAGGATTTTCAATGCCACTCTTTTCCATAAGATGTAGATGCCCAATCTGTGACGATATATAATCTGGGTGCAGTATGGTAGAATCATCTACAGTCGTTGTAGAAGGTTCATGTTGCATTACCTCTTCAAAATCAATTTGTGAACCCAACTGACTGAAATCAATTCCCTCATTCTCTCCACCTACAAACTGATATGATGTAGGAACTGCCGCTCCTTTATCAAGCAGAGACAAGTAACCAACGAGGTCCTGATCCATAAGAGAAACATCTTTGCGTGCAAATTCATCTTGGGCAATATTTCTAAAGAAAGACCACCGTTTAGGCTCATGATTCTGCATGTTTAAGCTTAGACCAGCATCGTCCTTAAAGAAGTGACCAACACTTGAGGATTCTGCAGCTATCCTAGCCTTTGTAAAGAAATCGGAGAGTATCTGAGGGGGAAATCGATCATTAATATCAATAAGAATATCTTTCTTCTCTTTACTAGGAACTGACGATTCCTCTTGAGAAACAACTGTAGCTGCTTCCCCCACCCAGGGTAAATCTGAGTCATTCTCAACACCGGTGGCATTTACAGTTTTAGCAGATATCTCCTCCCAGTTAACATCAGGAAGAGTGGTAGGAGCAGTTTCCTGCTGCATAAGAGTAGCACCTGCCTCTGTCTGATCCTCGGATAAATCTTTCGATTCATTTTTGGCTATAACAGTTTCGGCAACAGCTGCAACTTTCTCCACGTTTCTTCTGCTTACACTGGTTTCCTGTGAAACCCTATCATCATTTACCACAGATTTATCAGAAATAGATGTCACAACAGACTCAGGTTTCTGAGCCTTCCATCCCACCTTATTGCCTTTGTCGCCACTCATTACATTAGTGGATTGTTCGGTAGAAACTATAGGTTGAGACTGAGTCATCTGAGTTAATGCATCAGACAACTCTTTATACTTTCCAGATTGAACTGAACCATCCTCAGAGGTTACAGGACTAGCATTTGGCTTGTTTACTGCTGCAGAAGGGTTCTCTCCCTCAGAAACCATAATTTGTTCAGGTGCAGAATCAACAGCTTCCGCAATAGATTCATGAGCAAGCATTAGGAATTGAGAACCAAGTGAATTGTCTGATTTCGATAATCGACTCAAAAGCAGCCCCTGCTCCCTTGGAATCCTCTCGGAATGAAAGACACGTGCAGGGTGAGGAAGATCTTTGTAGCTGTGATCGGCCATTTCACCTTCATAATCCGAAAACCCAGATGTAAAAGCCCCAACAGATGAATGGCCGTCATCTTCGTTGTGCTCATAACCTGAACCAGAAGGCAAAACATCAGTTGATGATAAGACCGGCGCAGCCTCTAGGTGCCTTTCATCTTCTTTTGGTGGCAAAATTGATGTCAAATGATCTGGCGTGGAAGAAACAGAGGGTACTGCTGTTTGCACATAATTTAAAGCTGAAGAATCGTTATGTGGTTGTACTGCAGCAGATGTTGCTATACTGGGAGCATAATGGGAAGTATATCCATAATCAGAAGGTACAGAGAGAGGGATTGAAACCCTGCTTTCAATGCTGTAGAAGTGATCAGAAGCAGTGTTTGCCATGTAACCATAATGCGAACCTTCTGAGTATTGCATTCCACGGTCATGATATGATTGCAAATGTGCATCAAAGTCACTGGATAAGCTTGGCACGGATATAGTAGTTGGAGGAGGAAAAAGTAGCGCACTATGAATCCCCACTGACTCAGCTGCTTCTCTGCTTGTATTAATCTGCTCAGTATCAAAATTAAGATTCAGCAACTGATCCAAGTCACTTCCTGAAGTGCTTGCTAAGCCATGTCCACTCGAAGCTTTTCTGGCACCCGCATTAATCCCATTTACAGCAACAACATACTGGTACTCAGAATCTCCCTCCATACTACCAAGGTTAAAACTCGTATCATCAAAATCTGATGATGCAAATAAGAACATCCTAAGCTTCTGCGAGCCCTCATCACATTCTAGAACGTTACATTCCTCCATCATGTTTTGCAAATCTTCATCACAGGAAACCGAAACTAAGGCATCGAGATCCTCACCAGGGAGTTGATATTTTATTATGTGAGGTTGGTTATAAACTGCCATTGTCTTCTGAACGAGCTCTTGCCAGGGAATGTCACGATTTAGACGGAGAATGCGTGTATCACCGCCAACATACCTAAGTTTTCCATCACTGGGCCTGGGTAAAATCTTACCCCCAAAACTACAGAGAATTTTCATCTTTCTATAGAGAGGATCTGATGAATCGGTGGAAGTATAAGTATGAGCAATGCCTCCTCGACTACTTCCATCTCCGGATGAAGCTCTTGGAGCCGATGATCTTGTAGATGCAAAGTGGATTTTACTTTGAGATTCAGAGAAGCTCTTCTTTTCGGTCTCTTTTAATTGCCGGCTTTCAACAGTTGTTAGCATTGAAACATCCGATCCGCTCTCAGACCCTGCATAGGAGATACCTAGCATGCCTCTCAAGTCCATGTAATCAGAGGTGATATTGTGATCACTGGACGTTGTTGGGTTTGAGTGCTTCTTGGACATTGCCCGTTCTCTCATGAATTCAAGAGCAAATTCCTCACCAGTCTGAATGGAATAATTTAGAACAGGCCTGGTGCCGCTTGAAAAAGTGTATTCTGGAGGTCCGGTATTCATATTGGTGGAACTTGATGATGAACCTTGTGTGAATCTTTGGCCTGCAGGCCCAACTGTATCTTTCCTAGCTTCCATCTAGCAGCTGTAACAGACTGGAGTTTTCCGACCACTCCAATAAGTTTTATTGTTCTCACTTCATTAACCTTCATTTTAATGGTGACCACTGTAAACCAGATAAAACCGGCTCAATCTGATATTTATTATCAACCCTAAAACTCATGTTTCTCAAGAAAGAGTTTAACCAGCGGGAAGGTTGCTGGCCAGTTCTGATTATTTATAAAGCCTTATCAAAGGACAAATTTTCAGGATTGTCTTAGAGCATAGCAAACAGGGCAAGCAGATTCATAACATGATTTTCATGAACCTATAATAGAAATACTCCACAAAAGTAGCAGGAAAGAAAAATCGTAACCTGCAGCAGGGAGGAAAACAAGTTTAGGTTGTTTTTTAATCAGTAGAGACTAACTGGTATCATATAAGCCAAAAAAAAGAGATTAAACAAGAAAACAGAGAGTAAGTAGGAATGGAATTCAGATTTACAAATTTTCCAACCATAAGACACAAAGACAGCAACAGCATATGTTCGGGCTGCATAATATCACATTGTGTAAGACTTAACACGTCGGTCACTTAAGTTAGTTACAAAGGACATACGATAATCTCCATGGAAATATTCAATCCGTCTTTTGGCAGGTATTTAGATATGATGTTCACACCACAAATCTGAAAGTGATTACTTATTAGAAACTAAGCTCCAAAAGGAATCGGAAATGGAAATAATCAGCTTCACTTAAATGTTGTAAAGGTTAGGTTTGGAACCAAATAACTTGGCTCAGGACTCCATATTGGTTCATCAATGGATTGTTTATATTGTTTCGTATGTTGAAGACAGCATGAAAGTTCATCTTATCTATGTGAGCACCAATTAAATGATAAAAATTTTGCATTATCAATATGAACAATGGTGATTTGAATTCTCTCCGTACTTTTCAATTGTTTTGAAGAGCTTTGTCCGCATCGAAAATCAGGAAAGAATCAACAAATGTCAAGACCACTTGAACTGCCAAGACGGAACTCTTGGAGACTTGAATAATATCAAAAATGGAAACTTACACTTCAAATCATAGGTCAAAGGCCCAGTAGGCTAGGTTAATACCAACTATTTAAGGCTGGGATTGTTTCCCGGTCAAACTTGGAACAGTTTAAAGAAATGTTTAGTTATCTTTATCCCCTTTACCCTCCAATCAGATCATTTTGATTATTCTTTCTAGTTTCAGCCAGTTCCGAGACAAGTTAAATCAATTTCTATCAGCTTCCACTAGTTTCAGTTAAACCTCAAAACATGACACAGAAATCACTAGAAATGCAGCAGTGAAGCCTTCTGACAAACATAGGGACGGCCGTAATGAGTGGAAATCATCATTGTAAAACAAACTAAACAAGCTTAAATACAAAATGAGAAAGAAACAAGAAGCAGCAAATACAATTGGAATCATCAGAGATTACAAACGACAAATGACAGAACTAAAAGGTCTGAAGGGGCCTTCGGACTTAAGGTTCTCAAGTTTAGAGCCTAACAAAACCAACGGAGCCCAAGGAAGGTATAACATACATGGATAATTCACAAGTAAAGCCATCAACAGAAATAAGCACTAAAAATTTTACAGAAGGAACCATTATCTAATCAATGAAAAGGAATCAGATAGGATATTAGCAAACTGACATCAGGTACGAATAGATACTCGCCGATAAGCCTTACAAGTGCAAGATTATCCACACTATTAGCAAAAATAGACATCAGGAACTTACAAACCCTCATATCCAGATCCGTAAAGCTCAAAAATTTACAAAAACTCCAAAACCCCCAAAACACATCTCAAGCAGATTCTCAAACCCTAAATAGTCAAAAGTCATTACTAGACATGAACCAAAATATGCCCTGAAGCTAAATCCCAAAAACCCAGATGCACCAAACCCACAGCATCATCAAAGCTTCAATCTATAACGTTTCTAACCATTTCAGAATTTCCACTATCACACAAAAACCAGAGGCTGATTTAGCTATATAAAGATTAAAAATGCTCGGGAAAAGAAAAAAGATGGAAAGAGTAACCAAACCAGATTCCGAAGATTCACCGCATCAAAAACAGATCATTCACACAAATCACTTCGGCGCTCGATGCAATCGACACTACCCTCGCCTCCCGATCCAGTAACACTTCGACTCCAAGCGATTCCCAAAGGAACCGCCCTTACGAGTCCACAGAGGAGGGAAACCCTAAGGAACCGCCCTTACGAGTCCACAGAGGAGGGAAACCTACAAGTAAAGGTACCGATACTCAGAAGCAACCAAAAAAAAAAAAAAAAACGGAGGGATCTCGCGGCTAAGAGAAGGGAACAAGCCAAAAACCTGAAACTCACCATGGATCAGTAGGTCGCTATGCTCCTCGAGCTCCCCCGATTTGGGGCTTCCCGCAATCGAGAGGAGAGGGGAGTCGACGAGGTCGATCGAGAGAAGAGGTTCTCCTCTTCGCTCCCGAGCTCAAAGAGCGCTTCTCGAAAAAGCTCGATCGAGAGAGAGGGATGAGAGAGAGAGAGAGAGAGTAATTACGTTTGAAATGGAGAAGGGTTTGAGAAATGGGGATAATTGTGGGAATACGCGCTATTGTTATTATTGAATAAGTTATACTTATTCGCTGATAATTTATTCAGGAGCTTTTTTTTGCAAATAGCCCTCTGACAAATTTTATTCGCAAAAATAGTCCTGTCCAAAATTTATTTGCAAAAATGGCCCTGGCTCTGCCACGCCAGCGTCACGTCAGCGCCACGCGGGCAGGGTCTGGGCCAGGTATTCAAGTTGAACACGGTGATTGGTTCACCGTGTCTAAACACAGTGAACCAATCACCGTGTTCATGGTGTTACTCACACCCCGGAGTTTGGATCGGTATTGCATTAGACACGATGATTTGTTCACCGTGTCTAAACACGGTGAACTGTTCACCGCATTTAGACACGGTGAACTATTTACCGTGTCCTTTGTTGTATTGGCCACGGACTTAGCCATTTTCGGGGGTGTGAACATTTGTATTGGACACGGTGAACCATTCACCGTGTCCAATACAACTACCCACCCTACAAACAATTTGCCGTAGAAAAATCAATTACAAGATTCAATACAAGAATACAATACAGATACCTATCAATACACATCACAACACATCACAACATCACAAAAGTAATACACATCACAACATCACAAAATTAATACACTTTACAACATCACAACCAATAGAATATCAATAATATAATCAATACCAAATAATCAAAACAGAATATACAAAATAAATGCAAGTTATACAATAATATATAAATATAATATCATGTTCTCCTCCCTCGACCTCCTCGACCACGTCGCCTACCACGTCCGCGTCCGCGACCACGACCAACATCATGCTCATCAAAAGGCTCCAAGATCTCCAACTGGTCTAGATGCTCTATAGCAGCACCCTCAATAACCGGCTCAATACAGCAGTAGCATGTGCCGGTAGTATGTCTGGCCGTGGAGGAGCTGAAGAGGAGGGCTGATCGGTACGGATAGATCTCGATCGCCGTCGACGCCTAAAATAAACAATATCACCTGCTCGAGCTAGATCCTGCGGTACTGGTGCTGGTGCCGGGTCCGTAACATCAGCATAAGGTGGCTCCCCTATCGGTGATGATGGCATCGGTGGACTATATACGGGTGCATGGCCGGACGTCGATGCTCCACCATAGTCTGCTGGTCCTGGAGGTACATAGTGTGGAAGCGTAGGTAAAGTCTCCAGAACTGCCTCCATCTGATCGGCGACCTGTGATAGGGTAGCTAAGACTCCACCTCCTGAAATATCGGGTAGGACACGTCTGATCGTATAATGTGATCTCTGCACGATATCAACCTGAAATAAAAGCACAATCAAAAAAGATTATACGAAACTTTCTTGTATATATAAAAATTAATATAAAAAGATATTTGCAATTACAAATCATACCACCATACCTCCTCATCGTGTCCCGTGGCTGATAGGTCGAGGGTGCCGCCTGTATAGGTCATAGATATCCAGCCTCCTGGTGAAATCGTCCAATACCACTGCATGTAAAACGTGGTAGCTGCGTAATTCGGATCTGGATCTGTCTCAGGGGCCACTCTCATATATCTACTAATATCCTACCTCATTCATCACGCTCAATATATAAGGCGTGTATGTCCTCGCAATCCCGTCATCTGGCTCTGCCTCGGAATTGATGGCGGAGTTGGCAAGCAACAGGTTCAGGTATATGCTACCTAGCCCAAACTGGCAAAGACATTGATCGGCGATGATGGAGCCATAATTTGTGGAAGCAGACTTAAGGTAGTCCTCGATCGCAAACCTGGAGACCGCGCCAGACAAGAAAGGTGGAAGCGTCGCTAACACTGCGTCGTTATAAGGCCTCCATATAATCTAAATTGTGAAAAATACATATATTACTATGCAAAATTAAAACATATTGATCTCAGTGGTTAAAAATGAACTATTGTGAAAATAAACTGTAAATGAATAATTTTAAAATTGAGTATAGACTTTTAAATTCAAGATCAATAATGTTATCTTAACTATATATAGTTAAAGTATTCTATCAAAATTAGAAGAAATTTAGATTCCTCTATATAGTAGCCTAGTTCATATATAGTATAGATATTTATAAGTAACTCCTCTACCAGTCTCTCAATCATCTCCTATCTCTCGCCAGATCTTCACATCTCTCCGCCCCGTCTCTCTTTCTCTCTCTCTCTCTCTCTCTCTCCTCTCTCTATATATATATATATAATAACCTCTTATCATATATAAATCGTCTCTCTACTCCTCTCCTTCTCCTGCTTGCTCCTCTCCTCTAAATATATATATATATATATTATATATATATATTATATATAATAATTATAATATTATAGTAGTATTGGCCTAGTTTGATAATGCACTTATTGCAGAATTGAGACTCTAACATGAAAGGAGCGCCTAACAAACTAATTGAGGGCTAAAGCGAACACGGTTTTGGCCGAAGGTCGTTCGGAATCCGTCGAGCTCCGAGAGATATCGCCAAAGGACGTTTTCAGCTTCAAAATGGAATGATAATCGAACCGTCGAGCCTAACTCTATATATAGTAAGATATAATGATTGTAAGATATGATACTAGCCCAACTCTATATATAGCCTAGAGGATTATAATGAGATATAATCTAACAAGAATTTGAAGAAATTTAGATTCTCTATATAGTAGCCTAGCTCTATATATAGTTATAGATAGTATAGTAGCCTAGCCTTCTATACACGCGTTATTCATTCATCTTACATTACATTGCGATGGTTGTTTGTGTACTTTAACACACTAATTAGTGTTATATGCTTTTTATTTGTGGATACACACCATTTATATCTTCATGTTGCAAAGGAGTTTTTTTATTGGGCTGGTATGTATCTAATACAGTTGCCTGAGCATGCAGCGGAGTAAAAGTTGACATGCAACTAAGTGTTCCTATGGGAAATACTGATAAATCACATTATTGAATACAAAATTCGACACGATTGAGTAACTTGTATATACCTGAGACTCTAACTCTGATCCAGCTAACCACAGTAAAACTCAATTCAATAGTCCTGACATTGTCCCAAATGCTAACTAGTATTCCAAACTGATTCATTTATATCATATTAGTTATGAAAAATTAGTATATAGAAAACTTAAAATGAAAAAATACTTACCGACACCCTAATGGCATGTCGACAAGCTCAGGCTGCGGGCCTACTACTTCAGGGCGGCCAATATGCAGGTGGTCCCATGCCCATATCTATACAAAAAAAAACATTTTTGTTAGAAATGGAAACAAAAACCATGACTTAACTAGAAGTATTATAAGGGTCTTCTTGTTAGAAGTATTGTACCTGAACTAATGTCCCAAAACAACAACACTCGACCTTTCCCCTGATGCAAGCATTTCCTAGGGCGCGATAAAGATGTGCTAGCGCGGCTACACCCCATGCTAATGCACCACAAAGGTCAAAATCCTCTAAATGTGGCAACCATTTCAAATGCACCATGTTCCCGCTTGGATTTGGAAACAAACTACATCCTATCTGAAATAGTATATATGCTCTCGCCGTAGCTCTAACAATAGCGGGCGGCGGCGGTGTGGGCCAGAGAGAGAGAGAGAGAGAGAGAGAGAGAGAGTGAGTGAAGCTTCTAGGGCTAGGGAGAACGAGAAATGAAGCTACCTCGGGCAACAAAGGGCGGCGGCGGCGGCGGCGGCCAGAGAGAGAGAGAGCAAGAGGAAGAGAGCGAGAGAGAGAGAGATCGAGAGAGAGAGAGAGATCGAGAGAGAGTTCAGGGCGGCGGCGGCGGCGGCGTCAGCGGCGTCGGCCACAGAGAGAGAGAGAGCAAGAGGAAGAGAGCGAGAGAGAGAGAGAGAGATCGAGACAGAGTTCGCGGGGAGGGGGGGGGAGTGTATTCAAAGAGAACACGGTGAACCAATCACCGTGTCTAGACACGGTGAACCAATCACCGTTTCTAGACACGGTGAATGGTTCACCGTCTCCAATAGCAATATCAACGGGTGCGATATCTCCATCGAGCACGGTGCACCAATTACCGTGTCTAGACAGGGTGATTGGTTCACCGTGTTCAATAGAAACACCGAACACCGCGTTCCTATTGAACACGGTGATTAGCTTACCATGTTTAGACACGGTGAACCAATCACCGTGTTCGACTTAACTAGTTGGCCCCAGCCGTCCCGCGTGGCGCTGACGTGGCGCTGGCGTGGCGGGCCAGGACCATTTTTGTAAATAAATTTTGGACAGGGCTATTTTTGCAAATAAAATTTGTCAGGGGGCTATTTGCAAAAAAAGCACTTTATTCAGCGTGTAAAAAAAATTTTTTTTTTGGAAAACTTCAAATACCACCCTGACCCCTGTAGTTTCACAACTTCTCACTTTTGTACCCTATAGTTTAAAATTTATTCAGCATGTAATTTTTTTTTTTAGAAAATTTCAAATACCACTCCCGACCCCACCTGGTTTCACATCTTTTCACTTTGGTACCCTATAATTTAAAGTGTATTAATTTAGTGCCTTGTAGTTTCATTTTTATCTTTTTATTATCGATTCAACTAATTTTTTTCGCTAAATCAGTGACAAATTTAAAACTAAAAGGTACTAAAATAAATATTCGATAAACCTAGGTGGGATATCTAAAGTTTTTTTTTTATATAATTTAACGAAATATTAACGGAGAAGCTAACAAAAAGGTAAAAATAAAACCACAGGACAGTAACTTAATACACTTTAAACCACAGGATACTAAAGTGAAAAAATGCGAAACCCCAAGGATGGTATTTAAAGTTTACCCTTTTTTTATAATTAAAAGCTATAACTTTACATCCTTGCAATATTTAATATTTGTGAAAATATTGTATATTGTATATATTATATTATATATTATTATATTATATTCGGAATGATGGATTTATTATTAATTTATTAAAAATATTTTATTACTAAATTACTAAAAAAAATTCATTAAATATATTTTAAAAATAGTAACATATTTTATAACTGTCCAACTTAAACTGAATGATAATAATTTTATAAAGAATTATTAGAATATTATAAATCCGTGAACAAAAGAGGTCAATAAGATAATATATTTTATTTTTTAGAAAAAAAGACTTGGATCATTTTATATGTTTGATTAGAGAATTGATATTTGCCGAAGCAAGAGACTTAGAAAATGGTTAAATACTATTTATCTGTTCCGGCAATAATCTAGCAAATATTAAAAACTAATTCATAAAGTTTGAATTAAAAATCACAATAAACTAAGATTTAAGATCCAAATATAGTTGGTCTCATAGTTGAGAATTAAAAGTGTGATTTATCCTTAACGACTTTAATATAACAAAAAGAATATACCAAATAATTTCGTGAGATAGGAGAGATATATACATCTGCATTTTGCATGGTTTTTATGCTTCCCAAGTGAAAAAGAAAAAAAAAAAAAAAAAAGCGTGTGACGAATTTTACTATGGTCACGCACAGTTATATGCGGAGGAATGCTTTAATACACCGGCTAAATTAAATTTAGTCGTTCATATTTTAGGGACGAGATTGACTTTTACATAATAGTTACCTGCTCAACAGGTTACCATCCGTAAGCGTAACATAGGAAAAGAAATACGAGCTAATTACCAAATTTGATTAACCATATACAAATATTTGTTTTCTTATTTAATTTTGTTACTTACCAAATTAGAAAGTGCTAATTTGATAAGTAATAAACCTTTATTTAAACTTTATAATTGCGTACATTAAATTCAAATTTAATTTTAATTTTAATTTTTAGAACGAAAAAATTTATGTTTAAATGAATAGTATATTTCAATTCAAATTGTTAATTTGATATTAAAACGACATGAAATTTCAAATATATTAACTTATTTTAAATTGTAAATTATGTTGTATTTATAAACATAACTTTTATTATTTATTTAAATTAAAGGCTTCTATTTTTATAAATTCAAGTGCTAATTTGATAAGTAATAAACCTTTATTTAAACTTTATAATTGTGTACATTAAATTCAAATTTAATTTTAATTTTAATTTTTAGAACGAAAAAATTTATGTTTAAATGAATAGTATATTTCAATTCAAATTGTAAATTTGATATTAAAACGACATGAAATTTCAAATATATTAACTTATTTTAAATTGTAAATTATGTTGTATTTATAAACATAACTTTTATTATTTATTTAAATTAAAGACTGCTATTTTTAAAATTAAATTCAAATTGTTCATTCGATAGTAAAAACAACATTAAAGTCTAAAAATATTGATTAAAATTAAATTTTAAATTTAATTAGATTTAAATGTAGATTGAATATGAATTTCTCTCTCAACAAAGAAAAAAAAAAGGTAAAATAGCTTCAAGTAAAATATCTGTGAATGAAAAGTTTCTAAAAATAAAATGGAATATCTTACCAAATTACTAGAATAGTATTATGGAAATGAAAATAAAAATTTACAAAAAAGCCCTTCATGCTAATCTTACATATGAGGAAATAATTTATCCTTGCTAGGAGGGTGACTGGTATCTATGGCAACAAAAGTCAATCACCCTCTTAACTAAAAGCGATCTCCATCATTCATTTTAAAAAGTTTAAGGGCCGAGATCGTTTTGATGTATAGGAGCATTGCTCTTATATGCGAGCATCATGTGTGTAATATAAGAGACTATTATAAAGTTTTTTATACTCCCACGCGCAGTTATACTTCCAGGCGAGCATCATCTGTATAGTTTAAGAGACTATCGTAAGATTCTTCGTACGCGTGCGAGCCGAGAGACACACCAAAATTAAGGGTGTGCCGGGGAGGGGGGGGGAGGAATAAGCACGATTACTAAAGCATGATCGGGAATAAGCACGATTATTAAAGCAGCGGGACCCGATGGAGACGGGCGAGGGGTGTACGTCGCGGGGGCCGGTTTCGGATTTTTACCGCGAGATATCCGGCTCCGAAAAAGTGCGCGTATTATAAGACGGGGGATAAGGGGTTTTTTATTTTTTATTTTTTTTTTTTTTTGAGACCAGAAGGGGACCCCATAATTTGACTCGAAAAATCAACTCCCGGAGAGGAATAATAACGCAGGATAACAAGGAATAAAACTTAGTCATTGAATAGTGATTTGATTTGATACCTTGGATTTGACTCTTACCGGGTCGGATCCTTGATCAAGTGATTAGATTTTAGGCTCCGTTTTAAATTACAGAGAATTTAAATTATGTGTGTGCGGTGAAAAAGTACGATATATAAAAAATATTCTCGTGGGTTAAAAACTGTTTGTAATTAAGAAAATTGGGGCCTTATTAAGATGAGAGAATGAAAATATATTTTTCGATTGAAAACTCTATTTTTGCAAGTATTTAGTACCTTTTCTTTTTTGCGGTGAGAAAATAAATTATGTAGTGTCATTTTTTAAATTTTTTAAATTTTTTTATTTATATCTAAAAATTAAGTGCAATATTCGGTCGCGTATCACCGACATAGTTAGTTAATTCACGAATTATTCACGAATTATTAAAAATCTGAATAAAATGATCCGTATATAATTTATTCCCAAAAAATTAGAATTGTACGTGAATTTTTTGATTAAATTTATTATTCGCGAATAATTCGTGCATGCCGAACTATTCGGGAAAAAAAAAACACGCAAATTTTTTAAATAAATTTTCTTGCTGAATTATTGTCGAATTATTGGCAAATTATTGAAAAACTTTATGAACTTCCGAAATATGTGGATCGTGAAAAAGATAAAAATGAAGACGACAATAAAATTTGCTATTAATTTTTTACTTAATCTATTTTATTTTACAGCTCTCTTTTTTTTTTATATTTTTAAGAATTTATAACTATGTATGCTAATAGCATAATTTTTTTTTAAAAAAGCTTAATTTAATAGCCGAATTTTTTATCCCGAATTGTTAATTGGTAAACGTATAATATATATCCGTATAAATCGCGTATCTGAATAATTGACGAATCCATTTTTTAAGCTGTATTTTTTAATGAATTTAAAAATTAAGATACGAATTTTATTCGAATTATAGTCGTACCAATTTTTTGTCAAATCTGAATTAATTAACTATGATCACTGATGCTTCTAAAGAAGAACTTCTAATTTTAGTGTTTCATTGTTCTTGTTTAAAAATCGTAAACTTATGAATAAAATTAAAAATTATCAATAAAAAAATTATTAATAAAAAAAGAAAAAACTTCAAAAACCCCCATTGTGGTTTCACACTTTTTCACTTTAGTACCCTGTGGTTTAAAATGTATCAAGTTAGTACCCCGTGGTTTCTCACTTTATCACTTAAGTACCCTGTGGTTTAAAGTGTATCAAGTTAGTACCCTGTGGTTTTGCACTTTATCACTTTAGTATCCTGTGGTTTTAATTTTGTATCAAGTTAGTACCCTATAGTTTTTTAAATCACAAGGTACTAAAGTGATAAAGTGTGAAACCACAGGGTACTAAAGTGATAAAGTGCAAAACCACAGGGTACTAGCTTGATACATTTTAAACCACAGGGTACTAAAGTGATAAAGTGAGAAACCACAGGGTACTAACTTGATACACTTCAAACCATAGGGTACTAAAATGAAAAAGTGTGAAACCACAGGGGGGGTTTTTGAAGTTTTCCCATAAAAAAATAAGAATTTAGCTTTTGCATGTTTTAAATTTAGTGGGATAGGTGAAATAGTATTGATCTAAAAATTACAAAGTTGATAAAAAATATTATGTATTCACTATAAATAATATGTTTTGAGGAACTCGTAAACTTACTACTATCATCATTTTCATTAATTATTATGGTGGCGTAAAGGGCACACGTCATTAACTGCATGGTAAAAATTAACTATGCAAGTGGTTATTAATTGAGGGGCCAAATTGTTATAATTACACGGTACGTCACGAGAATTTAAATTATCCTATGCTATTTTATGGGCCGTTGAATATAAATATGAAAAAATATTAAAAAATATTAAGTATATTTTTTAATAAAAATCAGAGCAAGAGTGTTTAGTTCGAATTCTGTTAGATTTCTAATGTAATTAATTTTCTCCTACTTAATTTAAGTTCACATTTTGAGCTTCTCAATAAATTGTAAGGTCAAACGTGAAGAAAAGTATTGAATATAAATATTTAAAATATTATTTTCTGATAAATTTAAGTTCTTAAAGAATAATAGTTATTTCATGCCGGAGTCTTTTTTCAATGCTAGTTTTGGAACCATATAATCTTGCTAATGCAATTTGAGATCACATATATATTTTTTTTTACAGTTTAATCTATGTTGATATTCTTGATGTTCTTCTGTATTGTTAATGAAATTGTTCACCGGATTACTATTAAAAAAATAAAGATAAAAACGTAGAGAACTTATATGAACTATGCACTATTTTGATTTTAATATCTTATCGTTCCAAATTTTGATTTGATTATACAAGCTTTTCACTTTATTTGATCTGAGTTAGCCAACGATATTTTGACTTCAAAATTTGAATTCATTACTTATCTTTATAGAATTAATTAGTATATTTCATGCAGTTTTTATAATTATAAATTTGTTAAAGTGAGTAACTAGCTTAAATTTTGAAGTTAAATTGTCGTTGACTAATTCAGATAAAAAAAACTGAATTCCAAAAAGTTGGATAGACAAATTAAAGTAGATTATAATTTAGTTAAAATCCTATACATGTTTACCTTAAATTAAAAATATATATATATGCCAAGTAAAATGGAAAAGTGCCCGTTTAAAAATCAAGTACAACACATAACTTTTTACTTCTCATTATGAATATCATCATATACTACTAAAAAAAAGGAGAAATAGGATAACACGCATTCATGGTGACAAGAATTATATGCAACCCATGCATTGCGGTTCCAACTAAAAGAATTAAAACAACAATTTAAAACTTTATAAATAACATTTACAAAATTAAAACTTTTCACTTCCATTAAAATATTTTAGAGGATTATTAACAAATAATTATTACTTTTAAAAATGTAACATTTCAGAATTGTAGGGATGCAAATAAATCCGGAATGGTGGAGGCGCTGTCTTAAAAGAATAATAATAATTCGTTCAGAATTTATCCCGATCTTCTAAAAAATTAGAGCAAAAGACAAAATTCTCTTCTTCTTCTTTTTTTTTATCTAGTTTGATTTCTTAGGCAATATTTGATTCGAGAATAAGGAAGGAAATAAGCTTTTGTTCTCCTCTTTGTTTCTAAACGTAAATTTTCGTACCCAAAAACAATAGTTCTTGATATAGTTCTTGGGTTCATGAAATAAGCTGGTATCACCTAGTATTAAGTCTGGAGCTGTTGTTTCACCTTTTTCCCTGCAACAAACTTGTTTCCGAGTGGGACGAGTTTAATTAAAGTCTAAATTTAATTTTAATTATTATGGTATTAAATTATTAATTAATCTAATTAATTAAAATATTTAAATCATTATTCATTGCTTAAATAATAAAGTAATTAATTGATTTATTACTTATAATTAATTAGTTAATTAATTATTAATAATTTAATGTGTTTATCCATAAAACTAATTTATTTATATTGATCAACCATTAATTTTTGTATTAATCTAATTAATTTTTTTACTAGTTATCTAACTAAAATAATTTACTAACTAATTAAAAAGTTAAATATTTTTATTATCTTATATAATATTCATATCTAATAAATTTATTTTTAATTAATATTTTGATGCTAATTAATTAGATAAGCTAATTTTAATTTAAAATTATAACTCTTATTACTCTTATTCCAATCCAACCATCCAACTACTATTTACTTTTTCTTCTGAACAACTAAATTTTCTTTCAAACATAAAATTGGTCTAATTCTTGCGTATGCCTGAACTTATGAGTAGGTCTTGTGTGCTATTAGGAGCACGGAGGCCTCCGTGCTCCTACGCCGTTTTCGATGATGGAGCTTCCGAATCGACGATCGGTTCCGTTAAACTTCATCTAGCGTATTTGAAGTATCTAGAAAATGATTTTTACAATTTTTCGATATCATTTATCTAACGATCAAAAGGGTTCAAAATCAACGGCTGAAAATAAAAATCTCACAAAAAGTGGTGATATAGCATTAAAATTTTCGATTAGAGACATTGATCTTGCTGTAAATAGTATAAAGAATTTTCTATCAAAATTTCATATGATTTAAATACTTCTACACCGTTAAACTTACAAACGGTATACATCAACCATTAAAAATTGTTGATTTTAAATCCTTTCGATCACAAGGTAAATGATATCGAAAAATCGCAAAATTTATTTTCTATATACTTCAAATATGCTAGATCAAGTCTAACGGAGCCGATCGTCGATTCGAAAACTATTTCATCGAAAACGACTTAGGAGCACGGAGGCCTCCGTGCTCCTAATAGCACACAAGACCTACTCCTGAACTTATATATATTTTCAGAATACTTATTTATATCCGAACCAAACGATATCCTAATAAAAAAAAAAAACTATCAAAAGTTTGCTCTCACCCTGACCCATCCGAATAAGATAATAAATGAAAACAAAAAGTAGAATAAAAATCTAAATAATCGGAGCGAAAGGTTAGAGATCCCACGTATAATAATTCATGGTGCGTAACGACGACCACATCGAAGCCGACACATAGCATAATGTATAGAAACAAATCATAGTGTATTATTAAGAATGTATTACTTAAACCGGTTTTTTTTCCTTTTTTTCATTATGTCGTTAGCCTGAATTGGACGATGCGTCGTTAATAGTATTATTATTATTATTATTATTATTATTATCTAATAATAGTGTTGTACTATTTTTTTTTTTTTACTTTTTGAAGCAATTGCTTATATTTCTAAAAAGTTATCTACTTTTTTATTTACCCTCTCAGAAGGGTAATATTAAAAATATGCTTTTTTCGTTCCAAATTATTTCAATATATCCCTTAAAATTAAACTCTGTTAGTTAACTATTGGCAATAGTCATTATCTCTATAAAATTACTATTTTACCTTTTCTAATATACTCTTTTACCATCACCACCTTTTCTTATTTGGCCTTCAGTTAGGATAAAAAAAATATTTTGATTTTCGATCTTTTCAAATATATCCATCTATCCTCACCAACTTTTCTTATTTGTTATTAAGTTAAGGACAAAAGAAATACTTTAATTTTTTAACTCTAGTAGTTATTTAACTCACGTTAAATTTGAATTAATTTAATAGAGATAACTATAAGAATACATTAGAAACAAAAAAAATAAAAATAAATTAAATATTTTTAAAATTTTGAAGAGTATATAGTAAATTATTCCTTATTGTTTTTAACTTAACTTGCTCGAGGCGTTTCCAAGGCATTTTCTTCATTTAGTCCGTGTTGGGTCGGATGAGGCGCAGGACATCAAATGGGACTCACACGTGGGCCCCACCCACCCACCCAAACCCGCCCACCCACCGCTGAATCTCTGCTAACCTACTGCTCATCATGAAACAAAAATTCAAATACAAGGCAGTCGCATCCACCGCTCCCCCCCTGCTTTAAAATTCGCGCCAGTTTGTATGATATGATATGATATGATATGATATGAGCATCTTATATTGGAAAGTGTCTCTGTTAAACTTTTATCGCTCTCGTTGAACTTTTATTAAGGTGAGTTCTCAATAATCTGTACTATATATATATATATAAAAGAGTAAATAAAAAAAATTTGAATTTGTCACATTTTTTGTTCAAACATAACACTAAATTTTCAAAAATACATCTATGATTCAACATTTCATATAAATTTTATTTAATTTTATTTTCTAACAAAGTTCTTTAATTTGTCAACTAGCACATTCAAAATTTTCTTAATCTAAATTTAAATGATAGATCGAATTTCACAATATTTATTATGATTCTTTTTTTTGTCCAACCAAAAGTAGGCGACTGCAATTAAGTAGAACTCATTCGTCTACACATACAATCAAACTTCACCACGATTCAGAGACGAAATTATTTTGTAAAATTTTTTTTTTTTTTTTTTTGCAATGCATGGATTGCATGCGCACTTCTACTAATAGTAGCAGTAAAAATAATAATAATAAATAAATAATAATAAACAGAAAAAACTGAACTCAAAAGTATAATTGGTAGGAATGCAAATGAATTTGAATTGGTAGAACCCCATTTCCGATCTGCCCAAACATAGTAAGTGAGAGTAAAAAGTAAAGAAAAAATAAAAAAGGATTCATTCCGAACCCATCCCAATCTGCTAAGAAATGAAGTCATAGGAGAAAAATCCATTTCTTCTTTTGGTCGGATCCAAACAGCTCCGAATGGAGTAATAAATAGAATAATACATAACTAGAGGTGGCAATTCAGCTCGCTGTTCGCGAGCCAGCTCGAAATGAGCTCGAGATCGGCTCGCTCGTTTAGTAAGCAAGCCGAACACGCACTGGATTTTTTAGCTCGTTTAATAAACGAGCCGAACATGAGCTGGGATCAGCTCGCTCGTGTTCGGCTCGATAACAGCTCGAATACATATATTTTATATTTATATAATTTATTTAATTTATATTTTTATATATAAATAAATAATTATATATAATATATATTTTTATTATTTAAATTTTAGCAAAATAAAAATATAAATGCGAGCTTAATTATAAAAAGACTCCATTTATATATAAGTTTCAACTATTAGATCAAAGTCTAATGGATAAGATTTTATAAATTTATTTTTTAATATATTTAATTAATCTTTTTTAATTTATTATTCGCTGGACAGCTCGTGAGCCGGCTCGTGTTCGGCTCGTTAATAAACGAGCCGAACACGAGCTGAATTTTTTGGCTCGATACTTTAACGAGCCAGCTCATGTTCGGCTCGTTTAATAAATGAGCCGAACACGAGCCAACCCCAGCTCGCTCGTGTTCGGCTCGTTTACACCCCTATACATAACAATCTACCCTAACACCACCAAAAAAACAGGACGGGAGGTGAGAAGGTGAGGGACTACTCTCGCACCGAATCCACCAATGTTTGTATCCCTAATCATCTGGTGACTAGGTGAGGGTCTATTATGCTTTGGAAGAGTTTCTCTACTTGACAAAGCCAAAGCGTATGAACGGTGTAATATCACAAAAGGATGAAATATCCTTGTTCCTTAAACCCTTAAATGAGAGTGAACTAGGGGAGTGGGAATTAAGATTTAATGAACATATATAGATCATCAATCCAAACCCGATCCATTTGATAAGCAGATGGAAACTCAAAATTCAAATCCAACCCATTTATTAAATAAGTTGTGTTGATCTGTGAAACCCATTTAATCATCTAACTAATTATTCACATATTAATTGAAGTTACATGTGTAGAAGAAAAGTTTAAGAACTATCAAAATCTTAACTTACATATAACTAAGATGTATATAGAAAATACAACATAATTACATGAATTTTTAATATGCTTCTATTCATATTTACATATATATTATATATATTTACATAAAAACCGATATTAAGCTGGTCAACTCATTTCTGATCTTGTTTAAGCTAATAAATCCAAACCCGCAAACTTCGCGGTGAACCGTGCCGACTTAAACTGCCACCCCTAAGCTGCAACTTCTCATGAATAACTTAGATAAAACACGTTTCTACGACCTCTAACTAAAACCCAGGTGGTCAGAATTAGCACTTCAAAATAAAAAATTAAAAAGAGATCCTTAGCATGATGACAAACAATGGGAGAGAGATCACAACAGCTATGCAAAGCATTAAAGAAATTGAGTGGTTTAAGCAAAGTCAAACGAATGCGTATCCCCAACGAAAGCACATCTGGACATTAATAAAGATAAACTCCGACACTAAATAGAAAGATGACAAGTGCCAAGCGCCAGTTTAGTTGATTAAATAGAAAGGCCTAAATAACTTCAATCTCAAGCTATATATATATTTAAAGCTCCAACAAATCCCTTTCAAATTTATTAATTCCTCAGTAGGGAAAGTATACGGGAAAGCTTAAAATGAAATAGCAGCATGGAACATCGGATAATGAGGGCATTTTTGGATCAGTAAAATTGGTTGTAATGAACATCCGTATATTTGTAGCATTGAGTAGGAAATCACTTGGGCACTATTTACAGTAAAGAGATCAAACACAAGGGTAGAGTTTGACCGTTGCCGACGAACCTAAACAGAAAGGTCTCTTTCCTAACAACCTAACAGAGAGACCTCTTTGACGAGTTAATGTGATGAATATGAGCGAAACAAGAAAGAATGGGTTGGCACTTACAGTTGGCCTATACAAAGAAGTCAGGCGAGGCGAACTCGAGCGCAAGTTTTTCTACATTTTCAGTGTTAGCCGATCCATATGCAGATGGAGCCGTCAGCGCTACCCGACGCCAACATGTAACGCCGTGTCTGATTCCAGCTCACAGAGTTTACGGCCTTTTCGTGGCCAGTTAAGATCCTAAAGGGCAGTTGATGTTCCCAATGCCAGATGTATATCTGCAAGCAGAATACAAAAGTATTAGAAGAACTATTGTTCACAGCTGTTCAGAGAAACAGCAGAGAAGCTCCTCCAGATAGATAAGATAGAGGAAAAGGAGCTTCTTCAAAGGCCATGGTTTTAACAAGTTTGCCAACAAGGAAAAGGTGATGGGTCGGCTTCTAGCAGGAAATTTTATTTTATTTTTTTTAAAAAAAACTCACAATCAGCAAATGATGGAAAATTAGTCCCCTGTTTGCAGGGGCGAAAACTAATATGAAAGCAAGGATAAAATGCAGGAAAACCACTATTGAAGCTGTCATCTTCAATTTAAGACCCAAAAACCGAAACCTATATCTGAACCCCACAAATCGCTTAGCCTCATTTGGCAAGTGTTAGTGTATATCAATCTGCTTCCAGGCCGATGGGGGTAAAATTAGGTTTTACTCTTTCTGGGGGAACAATATAAATATCACAATATTTATAGCGGGGACTCCTGCCCTTTAGCTTAAATGCCGTGAAAATAATTTTCATAGAAAGTATTACCTGAGAACCCACACTGCCGCTGGCAATGAAACAATCTGACCCTCCTAAGGATGATCCCACAATTTGCTTGCAAGCCTTACATGTTCGCTGCTTCAATTGCTGACGAATGTTCCACACACAGATCTTTTCAAAATTCACATTCGCAATCAACAATTGATGATCATTTGAAAGCGACAGAGATGTCACAACTTGTTCCTCGTTTAATTGGAACCTTATATCCCCAGTGAAGCTAAGTAAACGGATAATATTATCCGATCCAACACATGCAAGAAGGCCCTTATGTGTCGCTACCATATCAGAAACCTCAGGAATTATATTAATAGGTATCAGTTGGTTATTGTGTCGGTCGATTCTGTAGATGAAACTATTAGGGCCGCAGCTGCTGAAAAACATTGTTTCCGAATAGTCATGCAACGCACATGAGCCCACGCCTCCATTACTTGGAATGCGGATAGTGCGCTCGCATCTACCAGTATTGACGTCCCAGAGTTTTGCCACTTCTCCTTTTGCACACGTAAGCAGCCGGGTGTCATTAAAACTCCACTTCAATGAGGTCACAGGCTTTTCATGTTCCTTGAGAGTGTGCTTCAGGGTTATATTATAAGCACCATCTACCTGAAAAGGATTATGCGAGTGATGATCACACATTACAGTCAATATGATAATATTTTACAGAATAATAAAATACCGGGAAGCAATTGGTTGCAGTATACATAAGAATAATTCCCTAAAAAAGCTAAAAGGCAGAAGCTAATCAATTTACAGCTTTCGTGATTAGTCCCTCTCTCTTCGCTTCGCTGTTTCTTTTGCGATGGTCACGAATGGTGACAATATTAGAGGAGCATTGCCGAAGTCCTCAAATCCATCATCCATTTCCAGCAACATTCTTAGTGGCAGCCCATGCCACATTATATGGCCAACGTCATATATAAACACGGCTTAAATGGGCTCTGTTACACTACTTAAACATGGCTTACCATATCTTCCATATATTACAAGAATAACATGTATCACATAAGATGCTCTGCACCAAATTAGCACACCATTTATGACACGACAGACTATCAAAGCTTATTCTTGCTATAGAAGTTGAGAGAGTTCCTTGGAAATAGTCAAGGCGGCAATAATTCTCCATTTCTTACAATATTAGACTAGTGTATTTGTACATACCGTCCATATGATGACAGAGCAATCACTCGAAGATGAAGCCAGGTACTGTCCAAAATTTGAAAATTGTACTTGTAAAACCTCTCCCTTGTGGTCCGTTGCTTTCTGGAACAAGTAGTCCAAAATTTGTCAAAGTACTAAGAGAAGGAATATAACAAAGTGTAAAATGTATTGGTAGTGCCTGTACTATCCAATATCGGCAACTTCGCCCCTAAACTTTTCACTTAAACACTTCAGTCTCTAAACTTTCACTTATATTCTACCTTCATTGCCACATGGTTTCAAAATTCGAAAACTGTTGATTTTTGACCTTTTTAGTCCTGTTTGAAGTACACTGAAGTCATGTTATAGGAGAAAATATAAAATGGGAATTTACAAGAAACCAAGAGATTCAGAACTACGAGGTCTTTCAGAGAAGTAAATCTTGCAAATCAAGAAGACTATTGACAAGCATACAGTCATTTGACTGCAGGACAAAGATTGGAACGTTGTGAGAGTTAGAAACCACTAATGCAACAAATAAAAGTTCAGGGACAAAATTGAAACTTGTGCAGTAGTAGAGGAACCAAATGGTGTATTTAATCAATCTGCAAGTTAATTGACGGCTAGAGACTTGCGTCACAGAAACAGCATGCTCAGTTGCTCACATGATAAGAAAGAAAACGCCCAAGAAGCTAATGTACAGATTAGTTATTAACTCTAACAAGAACAACGGATCAATCAAAGAGGAAGAACCAATCAAATT
The DNA here is from genome assembly GCF_001540865.1 of Ananas comosus. Classification (NCBI taxonomy): domain Eukaryota; kingdom Viridiplantae; phylum Streptophyta; class Magnoliopsida; order Poales; family Bromeliaceae; genus Ananas; species Ananas comosus. Next base: position 2,395,578 of record NC_033628.1, read on the forward strand.
TACATCACAATTACAGCATGCTCAGCTCATATGGAAGACATCAAAGATGCTAATGTGTAGATTAATATTTAACTCTATCAAAATATTGTCACAATAACAGCATGTCCATATGACATGCAAGAAAACATCCAAGAAGCTAATGCGCAGATTTAGACATCAAGAAGAACAAATCAGTCTAAGAGGAAGATCCAAACGTCAAACTCTAGCAACAAGAACGGTGAATCGATCTAAGAGGAAGAGCCAATTAACAAATCGCTGTGAGGAAAGAAGATTCGAGTCGGAGAAGGACCTTGCAGCAGGTCCAGGTGACTGGGTACGTATCACACATGTTGGCGTTGAACAAGGAGGTCAGCTGTCGCCGACCGGGGGATGTCGGCACCGCAAAAGGGGTGATGAGCCCCAACAACTCATCCTCGAGCAGCCTCCCACGCACGAAGATCGCCGCCGGGAGCGCCTCGAGCAGGTACAAGAAGAGTCCGATCCGCTGCTGCGCCCTCCGCTCCGGCGCGACGGCGCGCGCCCGCGAGCTAATGTCGCGGACGAGGAAGAACGCGGCGTCGTCGGCGGCCAGCGGTGGGATGTAGTCCCGGAGCAAGCGCTCGGCCCTGTCGGAGTGGTCCGGCGAGCCGAGGCGCTCCAGGACCTGCTGGCGCCGGACGAGGAACGCGGCGGCGCGGTAGGATCCCCGGGCGAGGCAGGGGATTCGCTCGATCTCGGCGATGATCTCGTCCCAGCGACCGGAGAGGGTGAGGGAGAGGAGGGTTTGGGCGACGGGCGAGGCGGTGCGGGCCCCCGATAGGAGCTCCAACGCCGAGGCGAAGTCGCCGAAGCCGATGTCGTGGAGGAACGAGGCGATGAGCCTGAGGAAAGGGCCGCGGTCGTAGATGCCATGCCGCAGGGACGGGACCTCATCCAGTGGCGGAGTTGGAGGTCTCTCGGGAGGCGAGGGAGGTTCGTTCTCGTCGCCGTACGGCTCGAGAGGAAGAGCTCCGCGGAGGTCGCGATCGCCCCCGTCGCTCATGGCGTTCCCCCTTCTCCGATGGATCTTGGAGCGGATATGGAGGAATCGAGGGAGAATGTGTGGGAGAGGAGATCAAAATTAGGGTTTCGGAGGGCCCTAATTGCGAGAGGAGAGAGGAGGAAGACGATGTAGTGCGAAGGAGAGAGAGAGAGAGAGAAGAGAGAGAGAGAGAGAGAGAGAGAGAGAGAGAGGCGTTTGGGAATGAGAGGGAAATGGGAGCGGGAGAAATCTTATATATAGTGGGGGAGTGTGGTAAAATGTAGGGATAGTCCCTGAACTGTGGTAATATTTTAATTTATTATCTGAAACAATTTTAGGTAATATATTTAATTCTGTTTATATTAAACTATAATAAGAAAAATATTCTAGAAGAGAAGAGGTTAAACATTTATGCTCCAAAATATATATATAATAATATGAGTGACGCTGGAATGCTTCTGAAAGCACGGAGCCCTCTCCATGCTTTCAAATTATTTTCGATGTTGGGACTTTTGAATTGACGATCGGCTCCATTAGAGTTAATCTAGAGTAAAATTTTATTATTTTTTGATATCATTTGCCTACTGTTCGAAATGGTTCAAAATTAACGGCTGAAAATAAAAATGTTACAAAATATGATAATAAAATTTTAAATCAAATATATTAATCTTATTTTATATAGTGTAAAAAATTTTTTATTAAAATTTCACGTGATTTGGATATTTCTACGCCGTTAAACTTGTAAACAGCTCACCTCGGTCATTAAAATTATTAATTTTGAGCCCTTTCGTTCACTAGGCAAATGATAGCGAAAAATTATGAAATTTATTTTCTACATACTTCAAATACTCTAGATTAAGTCTAACATAACTGATCATCGATTCGAAAGTCCCAACATTGAAAACGACTTAGAAACACGTAAGGCTCTGTACTTCCAGAAGTATATCAGCCTCACTCAATATAATATATACTAATATAGAAAGTAAAATTATAAAATATAAAAATTTTATGAGCTTAGATATTTAGAGAACTTTATTATAATATTTTTGTACATCTTGTTAGATAAATGGTATTAAGAATGAGTTTTTGATTATTGTTTTTAGATTTGAACGATTACTGAACAAAAAATTCGATAATCTTATAGTAAAGATGGTCTCTATAAAATTTTTATTCCAACAAACATTTTTTACTAGCAAAATTTTAATAATCACTGTACAATCGTGAAAAAGTAATTGGATAAACTTATTTCTGCAAGTCATTTTAACTTTTAATTTATATTGTCTTAACTTTTTTATTTTTTTAAAATTACATTATTTTACTTATCTTGAAAATTTTATTAAATTAAGTTGCTTTATAAGCTATAACCTTTAGAGCCAGTTTGGCGGTTGTAAAAATTAAAAACGGTAGTGGCCGTGTGGAGGACGTCCGGGAGGTAGAGGGGTGTGCGGTCAACGGAGTGGGAGAGCCTATGGGTGTTATTGGTAAGGGCGAGGAGGAGGAGGTGGTGGAGGGGCGCAGAGTCTGCGAAAGCAGCGACAACATCAGTTGTGTAGGTGGCGGCGATGTTGGTATCATTGTCGTCATCGTCATCGAAGAGAGCAGATGAAGAGAGAGGAGTGGAGAGGATGGAGCGAAAGTACGAGAAGGGGCAAAAAAAAGAAAAGGGTAGGAGAAAGTGCGGTAACGAGTAGATATTTTTTAAAAAGAGATCCAATTAATATTTTTTTTTTTCAAAATTGCTCGGTAAATAATTTTTTTACTTCATTGAACCTTTCAAATAGACCAATTAAAAAATTAAAAAATATAAAAAATAAAATAATTTAATTTATTATTCTGTATTGTAAACAGGCCCTTAATAAAACTTCAGTTTTACTAAAATATGATAAATAATAATTAAATTTAATAGAATTAGTCCTAGACTTGATATACATATATGTATATGATAGATTTTTTTTTTTAAAGTTGAAGAAGCCATGTCAAAAGAACCTATAATCAAGGGGCCTCCGTACATTTTTTCCCATTTTGAATTGGTAGCGTGAGCGGGGATGAGGCTCACTGAACCCGGTGCAGGCAAAAATTTCTAAGGTAAAATGTACATTTAGTCCTCGAACTGTTCAGTTATTGTACCATGAGACTTGTAAGTTTGCTTAAACCAGAATATGGCCTGTATTTTAGGGACTTATATTTTATAATATGGCCTGTATTTAAAATTCGGGTTTGAAAAAGTTTTAAAGCTTCAAGCCCCTATGGCAACTCGGCCGTGTTCGTTTAGACTAAAGTTAGATGTAGAACTCGTGAGTTCGTGCAATCCGAGATTATTTGTATTCGAAGGAATATCGAACTCCGACTTTCATGGATCCCACATAATTCGCACGCATGAGACAGTCTCACGAAGCGGCGGTTTCGCATACAGTGTGAACTTGTGATTTGGTGCTTATTTCGAGAGAAGTCGAGTTTTGCTGTATGGATAGAAATATTTATGAGATGCAGTTTAGTGTTAACAGTTAACAAGAATGTCTTTCGCTGATGAACATATCTAATTAGCTTATATAATATTAAGAAATTTTGATTGATCTACATATAAAGACTTATCATATTATACAGATTTGTCAATAAATAATTGATTAAAAATTAATACCGGTCAATTTTGTCAATCCATTTTGTAAAAGATGGATGATAATCCAATTTAAATGTCGTAGATTCAAATTCAACTACGGATTGTGCAATAGAGAGGGGTTTTAGATTTTGAAATTTTTAAAGATTGTATGGAGTTGCTATCAACTATAGAATATTTTGAAATAGATCCCACAATTTTAATTTTTCTAATTGACAATCTTTTTAATTAAGCTAGCAATTTTATTCAATATTGTAGCAATATGGTAGCTCAATTAAGTATTAATAGTTAATTGGTCTAGTTTTATTCATTATAAAGTAGCTTAAATTATTAAATTTAATAAAAATTATCAATTAATTTGATAAATTTGATCAAAATTTATAATTATTTGGCTAAAGTCTCTAAATTCTGAAAAATCAAAACATACCAATTTGTCAATTTCAAATATTTAGGGGGCGATTTCAAAAGATGGATCTCCACACAGTTTTACGGATAGTTAGAAGTGAACGTGCTCATTCTTAATGAAAGAACGGGTTAGATTTTGTCTCTTGAAATAGACGGCCAGGATCTACCGCCATAGAATCCTTACATTTTTCAACAATATAACAGCAATTTAACGATCTCTCTTAACGCCTTATATTTTCTTTTTTTTCGTTTATTTTTTTTAGGGTTTGGTGGGCTTCTCAAAATTATCTGGGACTCTTCTTCTTCTTCCTCCTCGGCAACCTTGAACAAAACCCTAATTCTTCTTCTCAAACTGGCGCAATCGCGGAATCCATGGAGGTCGCCGCGAACTCCCACCGCGAATCCACCGCGGAATCCGAATCGAACCCTTGCGACCCCGCCGCGCTCGGTCCCACGGGGCTCATCGATCGCGAGGAGTTCGTAAGGATCATCCTCCAATCCCTCTACTCCCTCGGCTACCGCAGGGCCGCCGAAACCCTAGAATCCGAGTCCGGGATCGGGGCGCACTCGCCGGAGTTCTTGGCCCTCCTCCGCCACGCCTTGGCGGGGCGGTGGGAGGAGTGCGTCGCCACCATCGCCGCGGTCGGGGGCCCCGCGGCGGAGGCGCGGGCGCGGGCGTCGTTTCTCGTGTGGAGGGAGCACTTCTTGGAGCTCCTGGGGTCGAGCGAGGGGCTTGTCCCCGCGAGGGAGGTGCTCCGGTGCCGCATCGACTCGTTGGGAATCGATCGCCGCATGGTGCACCGCCTCGCGCGCTCCATGATCTCGTCGGAGGGGGCGGTGAGGACGGAGAGCGTGATCGAGCAGAGGTTAGGGTTGCTGTTGGATTTGGCCGAGGTGCTACCGCCGTGGGTTAGTGTTCCCGTTGGGAGGTTGGAGCGATTGGTCGAAATGGCGGTGGATAAACAGATCGCATCCTGTGTTTACCATAACGTTCCTGATGAGGTTACCTTGTTCGAGGATCACAAATGCGGGGAAGAGAAGATCCCTTCTAATTGTAGCCAGGTGAGGTTCCATTTCCTTCAGTTTCTGCTGCACTAGTTTGTTTTTTTATCTAAATATCTGAATTTTGCAAGAAAGGAGAAATTTATTTATCACGGACGCTACTATAAGCTTCGCATGTCCGTGTCGGAGAGATGACGCGGACAAGCAATGGATGCCCGTTCGCTGTGCGTCCATTGTGCATCCCATTAAAAAGCATAATAGTAGTTTTTTGATAAATGCATACAAGCTCTTTTTGGACTATATAAATACATTAGAATATATGAACAATCAATTAAACTTTTATTAACTTTCTTTCGAATTAGAAATATAATAATATTTTTTTAAAAAATAATATGTTATATATAATAAATATATATTATTATATTAATAATATTAGTGGTGTCCAGCTGTGCCCCTGTCCTAATTTTCTTAAAGCTGTCGAGTCGCTGTGTAAGAGTCGAGTCATGTCCCGTCTCCGTGTCCGTAACGCCTATGGAGAAATTTTGTTTGTTTTTGGATTGGACTAACATTATGAACTAGTTTATTGTTTAATGTTAAACAAGTGCCAAGGTAATATCGATTATCTCAGGTAGAAAAGAATGTCTTCCAACTATTTGTGACAAGAACTCTTGAATTATTCGTGTTAGCTATTCTTTTGACCACGATAAGCAGAAACAGCTGTGAATTTGGTTTAATAATATCGGGACATCTAAAATTGTCCTCTATACCATCAAACTCTGTTTCTACATGGAGGAAATTTTTGGGTGGCATTTGGAGCATTTTTAATCACCTCAAAGTTGCTTCTTTATATCCCTATCTCTCTTACAATGCTCTTTACCTAAGTAATAAGCAAAGTGGCCTAAGATGTTTAAATGTTGTGTTCTGATACATCCCAGGTATTTGAGTTGGATATCCGTTACATTATATTAGCAATTATTCCACACTCTGTACATGCTATATTGCTATTGAAGGTAGTACTACATCTTTAAAGAATGCCGTTTAATTGTAGCCTTCAGGCATTGCAGACAACATAACAGAAAAAGGCAAAAGATTTCCCTTGTCTTTTTACAACATTCTAAGTAGGAGAAAAGAAAAGTGTCTTCTTCCTTTTTCATGGACAAAGTTCTTCACTAGATTTTGATGTCAGCAAGTTCTTCTTTGAAACCGAAGATGCCCTTGGTGACTTGGATATTTATTGGTTATATTATGGTTGTATCATATCCAAAAGGATGTGAAAGTAGTAAACTCCCTGTTTTTGTTGCTCCAACCACGAAATCTTTGACATAACTGTAAGGAAGAAATGGAAAAGATACAGGACTCTCTGGCTACTTTTTGATATTTTATATTCTTGTGTTTTATGAGCTCAAAAAAAGTTATCTTAGATGATTTACCTAATTAATCTAGTGTGTGCTATACATTATATACACAATTTACATGTGTACAATTATTTTGTCTGTGCAGATTTTATGTGACCATACAGATGAAGTTTGGTTTGTGCAGTTTTCAAACAATGGGAAGTTCTTGGCATCATCTTCTAGTGATTGCACAGCTATTATATGGACGGTATGCTACTATTTATGTAAGCCTTGCTTTCTAAATTTTGTGTTACTGTGGTCCCGAACTTGAATACGTAGACAGTCCAAAATGGGTTTTGGCAAATTGTAAAGCAGAGGAGCTAGAAGACATATAGACTGCCTTGAGTAAAGGGGAAAAAAAGGAAAATGAAAAAAGAAACAATGAAAAAGACTATGACCTGCCTTTGATCAGTAAAATTGTTGTTCAATGCTTTGTTTTATTCTAATTGTGCCAAAACATATATTATAGTATGGTAGAAGACTGAAACTGGTATCTTCTTTTGCTTGAAAGGTTTCATGCTAACTGGTTAACTGGTCCCTACATGCCTCTGTAAATATCCAACTATTTGAAAAATATCTAGTGGCTGTTCCCTTGCTCAACCTACTGTCAGCACTTTGTTTCTTATCTTAATAATATGCCAGAATAGTATAATAACCTGGAAAATACATCACAGGCAGCATGATAGTCTACACTAAGCTGATGCTTTCTTTTCAACTTTGAATGAATTCCCATTTCATAAATTTATGAGCTTGTTAGCATATCTAAACAAACCAACAAAATAGAACAATGTGCCATGTTAGTGGAAATATGAAAATTTAGAATATTGAACATTTCCATCATATTCATTCATCTTTCTGTACCTTTACAAATCTTGTGAGTATATATTTCTCTATCAAAAGACTCGAAACATGCATTGGAGTCCACGTTAGAAGAGGCAAGGAGTAACATATTGTGTGGCCACGCCAAGTCATTAATTCATGCGGCCTGATAATTACTTGCAACAATCTGGTACTTACTTAAATATTGCTTGTTAAATGGTCATAGCTCTGTTGGATACCCATGATAAATTAGTGCAAAAGTTAAATTTGTATCGAATGGCGTTTGACTTAAACGAAGTAGTTTTCTGACCTTCACTTTATCATATAGCACTTTATCATGAGTGCAAAAGCCAAATTTGTTCTTATGTTTTATTGAACCTTAATTTGCAAATTTAGTCATGATACTTCATTGAATTCCCTCATTTTTTAGAAAATGCACCCTCTTTCCCTAGGCATAAGAGGACATAAAATAGATATCTATTATGTCTTTAAAATGTATGATATGGGACGGGCCTATATTTATGCTCGTGATCTAATTCTTGATTTATGTAATGAATGGGGGGAAAAAATAATGTTAAGTTCATTCTTGCTAGTTTAGAGGATTATCCACTTTCAATATTTAATTTTTTTCTATTCTCATCTGTGTTCAAAGGCTGCTGGAATTAATGTTCCTATATTGTTGCATTATTTTTTATAGAGGTAAATAGTTTTTTTTTTTTTTTTTTTCTTGAGAGAGAGTTAAGTAGATCGGTAATCCATGGCAGTCAATCTTTGATAACTTTTACTGTTATATTTCATAAATAAAAAGAACTAGTACCTGTTATGTGATTGTTTATGTTCTATGCTTATTGATGTTGGATGTTGTAAATTGCCCACTGTTTGGTTTTGTGCTGATTGATTTGTGCTTCTATTTTATCAAACACTATACTGTACCACAGTTATTTGATAAGAAAGAAGTTGTATGCTTTCAATTCAGCTTATATGCAGTCGCGTGTTTCAGCGGGTAGGAACTATGGATTTTTCTTGCGTTTCTTATACTTTTGTGGCTGTTTCTTCTTTATTGAATATGACTCATGTGAATGTATGTTCTTTGAAATCTTTAAATTTTTGAAGTTAATGGCTAGATTTTCATTTTTCTCCTCTTGTCAGTGAGCATGAAGTCGATCACATTGATATGTACGACACATATATAAACACATGTGCATAATGTATGTATAATTATTGTGTGCCTACATGCATATACACACTGTGCAAGAGTGTTATGGTAATTCTTAAATGCATCTTGCCCAAGAAACAACCGTGACAATAGTGATCTATATTGAGTAGGAATAGGGGAACTAATATCTTTTTGCATTTGAGATTGATTTTAGCTTGATATAGTGCTATCCTTGCTAGTAACTGCTGCAAAAAAGTCTCCAAGTAAATCTGGCTCCTACAGCATATGGTTGATCATTTTCTGTTTATTTAAGATGAGCATGTTCCTTGATAACACAAATTCCAATTTAAATAACTGTTTGGTGCATCAAACTTAATTAAATTGAAAAACCAGAATCAGTCAAAGACTATTTAAATTTAGACTGACATCTTTTAGTTGGTATTTGGCTTTTAACTACTTATATTGTACTTTCGGCGTATTGTGAAGTTTTTTGATGAGTTCATGTTTTCTTTCTTTCTTGAAATCAAGTTCTCTCTTCATTTAAGGTGCAGAAATTATTTTTTTGATGTGATTGCAACATATTTTCATGCGAAGCATCTTTCAACATTCATTAGCATATTGATCTGGTTTCCATGGGAGGTTAGTACTTAGTTTTTTTTTTTTTTTACTTTTCTGTTCCTTACAAGAGAGATTTGCTGTTAGTCATTTTTTACTAATTAAAAACCCTTCAAACTAACTGTGCAGCAGAGTCAGAAGACAATTGATCTTGGATTTTTCTAGGAGAATATTAATAATATTTTGCAATTTAAGATTATCTCCTTAAAGAAACCATGTGATGAAATTGGAAGGGATTGAATCTTGGGAATCTTGGACCTAAGCCTTGTATTGCTTTGTTTTAAAAATTCAAATGCAGATGAGTTCCAACCAATTTTGCTTTATATTTTTGTTTGGGAGTTACACGGGACTAATGAGTTATAACCTTGCTGCTTGGGAGTAGTATATGGACAGATCAGTTTCAAAGAGTATTTCTATACATATGTATGTATATAAAAAATTTAGGGTCTAGGCTTAAATTCTCATATTTTATATTATTGAGGTGTGAAAGATATCTGTAAAAATTTGCCTCAATGAAACATGCTGCATATATTCATATTGTTCCAGTTAATGCACTGTAACTACTGTTAAATTACATATAGAGAATAATCGATATACTCGCATCGATTTTCTTTTTCACCTGATTAATAAAGTTTCAGTCTCTATTTTCTGTTTTAGGAATCATGGGTAAGAAGGAGAGTATGCTCAACTGCAGCGTGAAACATGAGCAGAGCTTATAGGCATATCAAGCTTCTTATGTGAGAACTTGGTCACCTTCTCTCTAGTCACACATGCATATTTAGCTTCCAATATTTAAAGATGAAATTAGGAATTCCAGAAAAAGCATTTCTCTCGATGATATAAGCAACACGTAAAATGGCCAAGTCCAGGACTACTTTTGTGAGTGGAAGACTACTAACCAGAATTTTATCTTGGTCGGTCTTGGGCTTCATTTTTTGGAAATTGAGAAACTGTGGCTGAAATTTTGCTTATCAGAGTTCGATGCTTTATGTGCTGATACTATCAGATTCATTTCAAGAATTGCAGTTTTCCTTCCTCCTTTTTTTCGTGGCATAGAAAACTTGGAATAAGAATTAAACGTTTCAATCCGTTAAATATTGGGTTGTGATTATTTGCTATCAAGTCTCTCTCTCTCTCTCTCTCTCTCTCTCTCTCTCTCTTATGGTGCTTTCTCTTTGGTTCACTTCTTTTCAATTTATTAGCATCCTAGAACCCTGTTGGTTTTGCTCCTTTTCCAGTGATGTTAGATTATGAGAGCCAGTGAGAGACATGCCAGTACTGGTGCATCCCTCCCTTGTTGTCTTTACTAAAGTTCATGGGAAGACTTTAGACAAGAAAAACCTGGATGTTATTTGGTGTCTGTTCAAGTTCCGCAGTGATCAAGTCGGAAACACGTCACATTTGGCTTTTATAGTTTCTGGTTGCTTTCCACAAATTGCTGCTCCAATCATAACTTAGCTGTCAAGCATAGTCTTTCTAGGACCTTGTGATTACTTGCAGTAAAATATTAATTGGGTCATACTGCATAAATATGATAAAGATACAGTTCTTTCTATTCTTAAAATGTAACCGAGGCCATTTATTTCTCTGCTGTTATTAGAATTATCTTTTCAAGTTATTTCTTTGGTTTATATTTTGTGCTTGTGAGATACTCAACTATGCCTTCTCTGCTCATCATTTTAAGTTGTGAAGTTTGGTAATATTCCTGATTGAATTGGATTGCGTAGGCACCATTAGATTATGATCAAAGCCATGGGATTATATAACTTGTGATGTATATATCTCCTCTTCCTTCACCATTCACTGTTATGTAACGCTTGCATCTACAAACAAAGATGAAGTCAACTATTGTCAGAAAGAGCGAAGCACACTAAGAATTCCATTCAAAACTATATATTCCCAAGTCTGCTGAACTACATTTAGTTTTGATCCGTTTTATGTTCATAGGCATCAGGGAGGTAGTTGGTTAAGGGACTTGATCATGCATAGGAGATATTCTCACCATCAGATTTTGGGATGTATATTCTCTGTCTTTAGTTGATCTTAATGCTTGCTGCCCATAATAACCTTCCAAAAAATTTCAGGTAGAAGAGGATGATACCATATCAAGGACGCACTGTTTACGGGGCCACACAAAACCCATCTCCCTTGTTGCTTGGAGCCCTAACGACAAAATGCTGCTAACATGTGGCAATGCTGAAACCCTAAAACTATGGGATGTGGACAGTGACACTTACAAGCTCAGATTTACTAGCTCGACGGACCATATAATCAGCTCATGTGCGTGGTTTCCCAACTCTGAGAAAATAGTTTGCGGCAGCGGGGAGCCAGATAAGATGATCTTCACCTATGACCTCCAAGGCAATGAGATTGATGTCTGGGACGGGGACCGGATCCCTAAGGTCTCTGAACTTGCTGTTACGCCGGATGGACGGTTCCTTGTCAGCATATGCTCCAATAGAGATATTTGGATACATGAATTTCCACGGGGTAAAGAATGCCTCATTTGCGAGGAGCACTCGATCACATCTCTTTCCCTTTCGAGGGATGGCATGTGGTTGATCGTCAATCTGAACAGCGAAGAGATCCATTTGTGGAAAGTAAATGATGAGTCTGAAGTGCCAGAAAGATTTAAGGGGCACAAGCAAGGGAAGTACGTGATTAGGTCTTGTTTTGGTGGATTGGATTGTTCGTTCATTGCCAGTGGCAGTGAGGACTCTCAGGTATAATATTATGAAGTTTTCTTTTCAAGTGATGTCATTTACATAATACATGCTCATCCTTGCTAACAAAATTTTAGTGGTTTTTGTTTGCTAGGAGTAATAATGTTGTGCTGTATATTTTGAATTTATTTTTACTAGCTTATGAAAGGGATATGTTTTAATTAGTTTGCTTAATATCTAACAACATATTTTCTTTTTCTTTCCTAGGGCATTTTAGATATAGTGTGTCAAATCCATCTAGCAAGATAGTTTTAGTTTAATGCACTCTTCTCTGTTTTTCTTAAGCATATTCCTGATTCACTTTTGTTAACAATGGTAGCTTGTTGTTGAAACTGATTTGTCGAAATTGCAAATGTTGACAGGTATACATTTGGCATAGGAATCATGGCAAACCAATCAAAGTCTTAAATGGACATTCATCGACCGTGAACTGTGTATCTTGGAACCCAACAAAGCCTCATATGTTGGCATCTGCAAGTGACGACCGCACAGTCCGCATATGGTTGGCAGATACAACTCCAAAGCTCAATACGTAAGCTAACTTATGTTTTCTGTTCCTTTATATCTGTAAATAGTTGTAAATGGTGAGTCTAATCCGCGATGCCAATAATGTTGATACCCATGTTTTTTTGTCGAATAAATCAAGTCATAGTTAGCAAAATAAACATCTATTTTTAAACTCAGAAAATACCTCCTATTTTTCAATGCGCTGTGCGTGTGCATATGTAAAGTTCTGGTACAGTGATTAGCCACTGATTGTTTGTATAGCATGCAACTGAATATGGACAATGGCATGTTTGACTCAGAGATCAATAACAGCTTTTTATTTCGAGAATCCTTTGTAGCTATTTATGTTGTTTCCTTGTCTTCCTTGCAACCCTAATTTTTCTCTAAATATATCAAGTAGTGTTTGAGTGTTTTTTTTCCTCTTTTTTAAATTAAAATTAGATGATATATGTAGATGGAATGCATAGGGTGGTTGTGGTTGCGAGATAATGGAAATGCTATTATTGGAGTCTCCACTAGGTTATAGAAACTGAGTGGGTGCAGAAACTGGGAGAAAGATCCATCTTCACTTCCTAGAAAGTATTCAGAAGATCAAGAAAACCTGGTACATTAACTTATCAGGAAAAACAAATGTAACAAAGCTGAGTCACTTTTTAATGAAGGAAATTAGGTTAAGAAATAACATTATTGAAAAAAAAAGCCAACCTACCACCACCATAATTTAGAGAGGTCAAATTTTACAGCTAACACTGCATTTTTAACCTACTACTTAGAAGCCAATTCCAGCCACCCTTCTTGTTAGATATTATCTTCTTTCTTCTTTCTTCTTTTCCTTTTCCTTTTTCTTTTTCTTACCCACTCTAGTTTAGATGTACAAATGTTGAAAGTCCTTATTTGACTGCATGGGTATAAATTGACAAAAGATATGTTTGCTTGAAAGTAATTTTTAGATTGAAAATAACTTTCAGAGCATGTTTGTTTCAACGTAAGTAGACTTGGGATGGAAGTGGACTTTGGGTTGAAGTGAAGTTGGGGTGAAAATTAATTCGCTTCCTCTGTTTGTTTCTAACTGTGGAAGTATAGTTCTGCGAGTTCTGTTGTTTGTTTGGTAGGAAGTAGATGACGTAAAAAGTGTAGTTCTTCACCTCCGGTATACTTACCTCCGAAGTGATATTATTATCTATTTTGTAACTTAGTGAATAATAAATTATAATAAATAAAAATTAATATAATTATATATGTATATAATTATATTTATGTATAATTATAAAATAAAATTTTAAAAAATTATATTATTTGTTTGCATATAAATTATAATAATGCAACAAATAAAATTCTAAAGTTAAAAAATTATTAACATTTAACAAATTCATTTTTCATCATTTTCTAAATATATAAATTAAACAAAAAATATATTAAAACTTATCTAACCAAATTTGATTATATTTTAGACATACAATCAAAATAAAAAATTTAATTACTTCCACAATTAAATATATTTGGATGAAAGGAAATGGTAGAGAAGAGGGTAATCTTAACACATCAATTCCCACTCTTGCCTTTTTTCACCTCACCGAAATTGACTTCGCCCCATGGGAGGGGGAAGTCAATTTCATTAATTTTGGTGAACTAGATTTTCGGGTGTAATAAAATTACGGTGAACCAAACAACGGAAGTGATCAGTTTTTACCGAAAATTATTTTTTCCTTTCCACTTTCACCCCACTTCCGTTCAAACAAACAGGCCTCAGTTGAACTGAAATTTTACTGTACTTTCTTTTTCTACCGCTTTTTTGTTTGATAATAAGTTAACGGCTTTGAAACTATTATTATTCTTTTTTTTTTCATTTGTTATATTGAAAGTTTTCACAATATTCCATAAGAGGGTGTAAAAAGTTACATCATTTAATTTTCATTATTTTTCTATCACTTTTTCCTTGGTAATTGATTTCGGCACCATCCTTAATTACAACTATTTGGAAAAGAGGAGTTATAAGTGAGTTTAATTTATGTCAAACCAAATAACATAATAAGTGAGTATTTATATTGGAAAATAATTTCACCCCTTTCACTTTTGAGAAAGTTGATTCCGCCAAAGGTGGTGGTGGCTCACTAAAGTTTATTGCCATTCATAAGAGTCTCGATTCGCTTTCATGTGTCAGTTTTATTTCTATCTGAATATTATAATTATTTTTTCTAGAATTTTATTTTTTTTTGGAATTTAGTTTCAAAAAGTAACCGATGGATTTTTGGATAGAAGCAAAAATAACATATGACAGCAAATCGTGGATTCTCCAACAAGACATCATTAGAGAATTCCCTACTGAAGTTTGATTCGTCATAAATGTCAGCGATTGAGTTTATTGATCGACTTTTCCTTTTTCATCAATATTTGTGAAGTAATCTGCGCATTGCGGCGGGCTAATTATATAAAAGATAGAAGATTGATATAGTAAAAATTTTAAAATTTTTTGACTTGTCATAAGACATCAATGAATACATAGTATAAAAAAAAAATAGTACGAAGAGATATTATTTTATTTATTAGGTTTTAGTATTAAAAAATACCTAATATTTTCTTGAATAGAGGCAAAATTAATACATAACCCCTCTCTCTCTCTCTCTCTCTCCACAGTCTATGGCATGTTAGTGGGATCTCAATAAATTAAAGAATAACTCAAATCAAAATAAAAAATAATTAAAAATGCGAAGGGATCTATTGATTCCAAAGTGACCTATAAGGCTACAACTAGGGCTCACTTGTTTAACTTTGAACTATATAGAATAGTATCAATGCACTCTCCTTATATACTTTATAAAAAGGCCAACTCTTTTATGGTAAGTGCATGGTTTTTTTTTTTTCTTAAAAAAAAAAAATTTCACAACATCATGAACCAAGGACAGTGTACTATATACTTCCTTTTCACTCCCCCTTTTAAGAACACAACATATTCTCCAAAATGGTATCTCAAAATGTGCAAAGTATATGTGGGAGGGGATGGGGCTCATAAGTGATGTAACTTTGGTGGAGAACCATTTTGTTAAAAAAAAAAAAAAAAGAAAAAAAAAAAGAGCTCTTTATAAAGTGATCTCATTGTTAGGTCTCATTCCTCTTTCTCCTTTTTTTGAGAACTTGCCAGGCTTTATTGAGCAAGTCAACATGAAAGTTATGGGACAGGCTCCACAAGAGGAGCTTCACAAAGGATGCTGCAACTTTTTTATTGAATTGCTCAAGAATTAGGCATGGCTTATTGCATTGATAATGGTTACGACAAGCGCACAAATAAAAACGAAAATAGTGATCGCAAAGTAGACAAATCACGAAACAGTAAGAAAAAGAAAAATTGAACACAAGAATTTATGCAGAAAATTCTTCAAAGAAAAAAAAAATGACAAGCGAAGCAGGAGAGAACTTTCACTATATGAAAAAGGAGTATAATTTTTACAAGAATAATTTCATTATATCGCCTCTAGGGTAAAAAGAAGGAAGAAGTTTCTTAACGGAATTCTCTACTATTGGGTTCGGGCTTATCGGCCTAATCCTTTCGCTACCCACTGCAGGCATTCATTTTTTTTCTTATAATTTTTCTTTTCAAAATTTGTCACACTGTAAAGCTGTCGGCGAATTAGGAGCACAAAATCGAACTCAGAAATCAAATTTTGAGGTACATCTAACAATAATTATAATGTTCTTAGCTTATATTCCACAATCCATCTTTTCTTTTCTTTTTAGTCCTAAATATATCGATTAACAATGAAAACAGTTGTATTTCGTATTAATGCGTATTTTCTTTTTTTTTTTATGATTGATTTGATATGTGAAAATTATTTTATGTTATCTGAATTTCTTACTTTTGAGTCATGTAATTGTAATATTGAAGGGACTTGATCCTTAATTTGTGACCATTTTTAGGAATTCTAAAGAAGCTTCAAGTTGCAGATTTTGGTTGGTTTTACAGTTTAGAAACTCATTTTAACTATTATTCACTACAAACACTACAGATTTGATGTTAAGAATCAGCAACCTTCTCCACAAATATCAATTGCAGTAAATTCAGTGCTTGTTCGATTATTGAAATTTCGCAATGTAAGTGTCTAATCGGTTTTTATCATAAACTCGCCACTTCAGTAGAAGTTGACACAAATAAGATCTAAGAAAAGAATTACGTCCGACTCCTCTTCTAAATTGTATAGTTACAATCCAAGCCCTTTTTCGAAATCTCTCTTACACCTCTTTTATTATCTTTCTGAAAAAGTTCTCACTTTTTTTGTGCACTGGCGCACAAGATATACCAATAACCCACGGCCATACACGAGCGGCACATGTCCAGAAACTATAACATGTTGTGTGATTTTTCATCTCATAGGGAGGGGAATGATACCAAACTTAGGAAGCTCAAGTCCACCAAATTATTCTTGGGTTGAGCTTTAGTTTTTAAGGGTGATGGAGTATTCAATGCAAAGTTGGATTTTGGACCCCATTTAAAGAAAATTAAAGAAATAAGTGCACGCCCCCCAACTCAATAATTCCCAACAATTAATACATCTTTCTAAGGATGTAGAGTAAATAAAAGAGTAATTAAACTAGCCAAATTTTTACAAATCTCAGCTATAATTTTCCTGACTTTTTTCATATTATATAAAGAGAAAAATTTTGTTGTACTGATCATAAAAGTAAAAATACTTAACATCTTTTATAAGATGCTATGCCATTTCATTAAAGTGAGATTGTCTCATTCACTGTTCATCCATATATATATATAGATATAGTCCGGCTGGGATACTATCGATAGCATCAAGTGTTTGGTGCTATCGAGTTTTCCGCCGTTAAATTTAACCATTTAACTATTTTCACCCATTAGATTATACTATTAAACCAGTAACTCACTCAACCCTGGGGGCTCACATCATCCTAACAGTACATTTTTTCATTCAAGGACTGAAAACCTAATAGTACCAGTAACTTTGTGCTATTGATAGTGTTCCAGTCTAGTTCTATATATATATATAGAGAGAGAGATCAGAGAGAGAGAGAGAGAGTTGGGCTGGAATATTATTGATAGTATTTTATTCCTTTTGCTATCAAGTTTTTAACACTTGAATGAAAAATTATAAGGTTAAAATAATATTAGTCCGTTAGAATTGAGTAGTCCCCATTGAATATAATATTTGATCCAATGATTAGGAATGATTCAAAGAATTGATCCAAAGGCTATTCTAGCCCAACGCTCTCCCTCTCTCTATATATATGTATATAAATATATATACTTTTAAATTGAATAAATTCAACATGTTTGCTTGTGGAATTGTGAGATAAGTCAGATTGAGTAGGGCCCAGGAGATGGCATCATGAGTGCTTGTGCTTCTCACGTTGAGTTTTTCTTTTTGTTTTTGTTTTTTTTTTAATTTGTATAATAACGCATTATGGAAGGGACCTACGTATGCAAGAGTTTTGAATTGATCAAATCCACCAAAATAAATTAGACTTTAATCCATTTAAATAGCAAATAGCTAAATTACAACAAAGGCCTTTTGACTTCGCCTTTTCAAAAGCCAACTCTCTCCCTTTATGGACCCGTTTGTTTCACCGAGAGTAAAATTCAAACTCATTTTTGGATGAGCTAGAGATAGGTGAAAGTTACTTTTCTTGTGTAGTTATGAAATTAAAGTTATCTCAGTTCTGTTATTTATTTGCCATGAAATGAATTCTGCAAAAATTAGAAGTGCGAGAGATGAATTAATATATTATTTCTTTTTTTTTTTACTTGTTTTGGTAATTGATTTTAATCAGTTTGAGATTTTCCGAAGTCAGCTACACTATTTTGAAAAGTTTGAATTTCGGCCGAATGTGAAGTTACAGCGAACCAAACAACGAAAATAAATATTTATGGCCAAGACTCACTTTACTCCTCTCTAGTTTTGATGAAAGAAACACATCCAACTGTATCATTAGCAATTAAGTGAATTGATATTCAGGTTGTTAGATATATCTAAAGTTTTTATATCAGAAGCTTTTTTCTTTAAAATTTGATTTCAATTTGGTGAATCATTTAGTTAAGTTAGTTCTAGTTTTATTGAATTTTAGTTTTATAATTGGAATTATTCCTAATCTTATATAATTTAGCTTCTTTTATTGTATTTTGAGAGCTAAGATTTTTTGAGTAAGGCTTTTTTTTTTTTTTTGGTACTTAACCTAACATAATAAAATTACTGTTCTGTCCTCACCTGTGGATACATGTCTAATCCTATTTTATTTTTGGAAAAACTTCAAATACCATCCCTGTAGTTTCACACTTTCTCACTTTAATACCCTATGGTTTAAAATGTATCAATTTAGTGCCATGTGAATTCATTTTTATCTTTTTATTATCGATTTCACTAATTTTTTACGTCAAATCTGTGACAAAGTTAAAACTAAAGGGTACGAAAGTGAATATTCAATAAATCTAGGTGGGGTATCTGAAATTTTTTGTATATAATTTAACGAAATATTAACGGAAAAGCTAATGAAAAGATAAAAATAAAACCACATGACACTAACTTGATACACTTTAAACCACAGAGTATTAAAGTGAGAAAGTGCGAAACCACAGATTGTTAGATATATTCAGGACGTTATCCATTCTTGGACTACTTCCGTCCTAGCACGCTTATTCTTAGCCTCTTGGGCCTAGCCACCGTCTAAAATGCTCAAAATGCTTAAGCCATGTTAAGTGTTTAGCCCTATTATATTTTATATATATGACTATATGAGGTTTTACAATCCCCCCTTTAATCTTTGACGTCCTCGTCAGACTCAGACTCACAAGTATCAGGCGATGTGAGACTTGTCTCGCTAGTCTTGCCATTCCAATCATAACCGAGCCAAGACTCATCTCACACTTTCGGCTGGTAATTGACTCTAATATCAATTGTGATCCCTCAACTTCTTAGGGGGTCAATTCATTCTAGAACTACTCTCGTCCTAATAAGTTTAACTCTCTAACCTTTTGGGTCTAATCACCGCCCAAAGTACTTAAACT
Source organism: Ananas comosus (assembly GCF_001540865.1). Lineage (NCBI taxonomy): Eukaryota > Viridiplantae > Streptophyta > Magnoliopsida > Poales > Bromeliaceae > Ananas > Ananas comosus. The sequence goes on from NC_033628.1 coordinate 2,414,834, forward strand.
GGATTAAGAATTTAACCCTATTATATTTTATATATAAGACTATCTGGGGTCTCACAATAATCGTATAAAATTTGGAACCTATCTGAGACATGGCAAAGTGTTAGTTGAAGACGTGGGATAGAGATAAGGGCCTAGGAGTAATTTAGGCCTTTTTTATATATATTAAATGCGAGAGCATTCATTTTATTTTACATTTAGTATAGCGTTTTATATATTATCAGTAACTTAAATTAAAGTACTGGAGTTATATTTATTAGCCCTTAATTACTTAAATTTTTTTAGTTTTATATTTTACAGAGCCAAATTATAAGCAAAGGAGTCCCTCATGAATCATGATTTTTAAAGTCTACACAACATTTTCTATATTGGTATCTATAATCCTTAGTTGGATTTTTATTTTTTTATTTTGGCTTGTTAAGTTGTTTTCAATGATAAAACATTTGAATTAATGATCGGCTGTATTAAACATGATTTACATTATTGAAAATATCTAAAAGTCAACTTTTATAATTTTTCAACATTATTTATCTTAAAATAAGTAGTCTCAGAATAAATGGCTGAAAATAAAAATATCATAAAAAATGATGATAAAAGATTTAAATTTCAATGCAGAAGTACTAATCTTATTCTAAATAGTAGAAAGAATTGTCTACCAACCGACCATCCCTATAGCAAGTGGCAAAGGGCTTGGTGGTCGGTACCCGAGGTCCCAAGTTTGAATCCTAGTTGATTCACATTTCCAGCTAAGTTTATTTCTAAATGAAATAAACGAAGCGGATAGCGTGCTATCTATCTCTCAAAAAAAAAAGAAGAAAAGAATTGTCTACCCAAATTTTACTGGATTTGAATTATTCTGCACCGTTAAACTTATAAATATATCACATCGGTCATTAAAATTATTAATTTTGAGACTTTTTGATCGCTAGTCAAATGGTCTGTTGATAAAAAAAGAAGGTGATAGAGGAATCCACCAAGAAAGAAGGCCCCAAGTTGACAGTGTAGATCATGTCTTTCGGAGCCGGTCGTCGATTCGGATATCCCATCATCGAAAATAACTTGATAATATGAAGGACTTCATGTTATCGATAGTATAAAACCTAGAATCAGATTTTGATATCATTTTGGGGTTCTCAATTCAGTGGTGTATCAATTTTAGGATGGAATTATGCCTTTTGGTGTTCTTTTTAGCTGTTGTTTAATTCTTTCTTTTCTCTTTATTAATGAATTGCATAACATGGAAAGTAACCTTATGTTTAAATCATCAAAAAAAAAAAAAAACACAATATACTATACTGATGCAACAATTTTTCCTAAATCTTGTGATTTAATTTAGATAAAAATGTATAACACTTCCTCAATGATGGCTCAATTTGACCTCATTATCCAATAATAAAAATATTCTAGAAAATTAGAGTACTCACTATCCGAGCAATGAAATGATTAATGACAACAATCTATACTTTATTATACATTAATTCTCATGACTAAATCCTACATATACCCACCTCCTTAATTTGAGGAGAAGTGGAGCCTACATTTTTTTTTTATTTACTTTTTCTCATTTTCTTTAGATTTACTAAAACCTAAAAAGTTTTCTTTTANTATATATATATATATATATAAACTTATAAATTGTCCTACGTATTATTGTGAGTCTTTTTTAATCATATTAACTGCAATATAATATTTTTTCGATTATTGTGTTATAAAAATAATTTTAATCATGAATAAGATTGAATAATTTTGTTAGAACGATTGATTCTTTTTCATTATAGTTTTTTGTTAAAAAAAATATTTGTCTATCATATAGACTATATTTATTATTTTTTATACTAAACTGATATTTTATTTTTTAAAAATTTTCACTTTAACAGTATCTAACTACCGTAACACACGAGCCACTACACTAGTAACAACAATAAAATTGTATAATTTTTTAGGGCTTTTTCTTATACATTCCTTACTACTACTAAAATTTTTTAAATATCTTCCTCAGTATTCAAAATATTTTTTCTCAAATTCAATTTCATTACTAAATCTTAGAGAGAAAAAAAATATTTGAGAAAATATTTGGATCACTGGTCATTCAAAAACAAATAAGATATTCTCAAAAGGCTAAATTGCAGAAAATTCTTCTGTAAATACCTACTTTTTTATTTTTTCGTCCTGACTTTCAAAAATTTATATTTTGCCTTTTTAAAATTTCAAAAATATTTTCAAGAGGGTAAAAAAATTCCATTCCATTACTAAATCTTAGAGGGAAAAAAAATATTTGAGAAAATATTTCGATCAATGGTTATTCAAAAACAAATAAGATATTCTCAAAAGACTAAATTGCAAAAAACTCTCCTGTAAATACCCACTTTTTCACTTTTTCGCTCCAACTTTCAAAAATCTATATTTTGCCATTTTAAAAATTTCAGAAATATTTTCAAAAGGATGCGGCGTTAATGAAAAGAGCAAAATGATCAAACTGTACTTACTAAAAAAATAAATTTTAATATATTTTTATAATTTTAAAAAGTATTTTTGGTATAAATTATGAGAAATAGATGGAACAGTGATAAAACCCTGACAGAATAAGGAGGGGGCTAAATTCAATAACTTGAAATCTTGAGGAGATAAAATATAAAATTTTTGAAAATTAAGAAGGAAAAATAAAAAAAAAAAAGAATATTTACGGAGAATATTTTTTTATAATTTAACCTTTTTAAAATTTTAAAAAATATATTAAATATTTTTTTAATGAAATAAATAAATAAAAAATTCTAATAAAAAATAAAAAATAAGGATTATAGTGGAGAAGCGAAAGAGTAGCCGATCACTATCCGAGCAATGAATGGCAGTTCCATAAAGAAGCGGGACTGCGGCGGAAAAACCAGCGGCGCGGGAAACGCGATTCCCGACGTTTCCCGGCGTTTCCCCGCCAACCAGTGGTATTTTCGGAAGTCAAACGCCAATAATTTCCTTCCCTTTTTACCCTTTTTAGGTGAAAAATGCACGGACACCCCCTCCACTGTGGAACTTCAGAACTACGTCCCCCGACTATGGATAATATCTAATATACTTTATGAAAGCTTGAAACATAAAAAATATCGTATACATTTCCGTGGACCAAAATATTTTTATTAAATTTTAAAATTTTTTCTTAATAACTATGGATAATACATAATATACCCTTCAAAATATCTAAAATATTAAAAATATACCCCACCAAAATAGACCGTATTTTTGAAATATCAAAAATATCTTATACATTTTCATTGGACCAAAATACTATTGTTTGAATTTTAAAAATTTTTCTTAATAACTGTGGATAATATGTAATACATCCTTCAAAACATCTAAAATAGTAAATACCCCCCACCAAGAGAAGATATTTTGGAAAGTCAAATGACTATAATTTTTTTCCTTTCTCACCTTTTTTTTAGGTGAAATTGCACGGAGAACCCCTCCACTGTCGAATCTTTGGAAATAGACCCCTCAACTGTGCATGATGTTTAATATACCTTCCGAAGCATCAAAATATTTTTATATATTGCTGGTGGACTAAAATACTCTTATTGAATTTAAAAATATCTAATATATCCTTCAAAAGATCTAAAATATTAAATATACCCGGCCAAATAAAAGTATTTTTAAAAGTAAAATGCTAATAATTTCCTTCCCCTTTTATCTTTTTTCGAGTAAAAATGCACGGAGAACCCCTCCACTATATTCTGTTCCAAAATAGACCCCTCAACTATGAATAATACCTTGTACCCCCATCGAAACATAAAAAAAAAAATTTGATTTATTTGTGATCGATTGAATTACTTCTATTGGTTCTAAAATTTTTTTCTTAATTATGGATTAAACTTCAAATACCCCCTGTAATTTCACACTTTTTCACTTTAGTATCCTATGATTTAAAGTGTATCAAGTTAGTATCCTATGATTTCGCACTTTCTCAATTTAGTACCATGTGGTTTCAAGTGTATCAAGTTAGTACCATATGGTTTCCCACTTTCTCACTTTAGTACCCTATGGTTTAATATTTCGTTAAATTATAATCCCGAAATAGATAATAAAAAGAGAAAATTAAAACCACATGACACTAAATTGATACAAAAATGAAACCACGGATTACTAACTTGATACACTTGAAACCACAAGGTACTAAAGTGAGAAAGTGCGAAACCACAGGGCACTAGCTTGATACACTTTAAACCACAGGGTACTAAAGTGAGAAAGTGCAAAATCAGAGGAGTATTTGAAGTTTTTCCAAAAATATTTAATATACCCTACCAAATAAGGGTTTTTTAAAAGTCAAACATTCATAATTTCTTTCCATTTTTACTCTTTTTTAGGTGAAAATGCACGGAGACCCCTTCCACTATAGGCGGTTCCGAAATAGAGCCCTCAACTATGGATAAAACCTTTCAAAACATCCAAAATATTTAATATATTTTTGGTAGTTGATTTTTCAAAATATTCAATACTTTAGACTAGTCACAGTGAATAAAATTATATTAAATTAATTGGTAATACCAAATTTAGTCATGGATTATAATAATAATTTTTAAAAAATTTAACTAACTGTAAATACTCAATTCAAAATATACAAAGATCCCCTCAGCTATATTCCATTCTAAAAAGAACCCTTAAATTTATTAGTTTTTTTTTCCATTGACTTCTCTTTTTTTTTTTCTCATTTTTAAATTTTTTTTAGAATAGAGTAATTTATCAATTTTGTTTTATATAATTCCATCAACATTTAATAAATTTTAAGATAAAATTAAGTAAGTAACAAATAATAGCTAATAAAATTATTAAAATTCTGACTACTTTAAATTTAACTAAAAAAATAACTCTATAAAAATAAATAAATTTATGGGGGTCAATATCAAAATATGATAATACTACATTTTTACATTTATAAATTTGGAAAAATTGTGAGGAGACCTCTTCAAATGTAGCACATTTTTAAATGGTCTCCTTATATCTGAACAAGTTATTTTAATCACAAAAATTCATTTAATTATTTAAATTTTCCTTATTTTTCTTTAAAATTATTAAATTTAATAAACTGCTATTTTGTTTAACTAAAATTATTTAATTCCAAAAACTAAAACATTATCAAAATCTCAATCCAAAAGGGTTTAAGTTCAAGGCCATTCGGATATATGGTATATTTATTAAAGAGTTCTAAGTACACTTTGATCTTTATATACATATAATTAAAATTTTATTTATTGGACTAAATTTAATTAACTTTAAAAAGTATTTTAAAAAGATTAATTTCATAGATGTTTTGGCAAATATAATGTATTGCAAATATATCCTTATAAAGTTCAACTTTTATATATTATTCCTGCAAAAGTCCGAATATTTTAAAATATGTCTCTTTGATTTATTACCGTTAAAGTATTATTTATTTTATAAATAAAATGACATTTTTATCGTCATAGATATGTCCCTCCAATTGAAAAGAGGTAAAAAAGTCAATTCACGTCATTAACTAACTAGAGTTAATTAGTTTTATCTATGCTTAACTAATTTTTTCTAACGGATTATAACGGCAGAGACATATTTGAAAACATTAGGACGTTTTTTGGAACAACATATAAAAGTTAAACTTTATAGGGATACATTTGCAATGGACTATATTTGTAGGGACCTGTATAAAATTAACCCTAAAAAATAAATACAAAAAAGTTAAAGTGGACAGATCTGTTTCAAATTATTGTATAGTTGAGGGGTCTCGGGACATTTTTTTTACCACTCTGTTTCTATACATGTAGTAAGGATATTTCCATTTCCTTTTCCTTTTTACTATTTTGCCCTTTCGTTTTCTCCTTCCTCTTCTCTCTCTGTCCGTTTCTCTCTCTATCCTAAAGAGCCCGTGCGCAGCAGCGCAGGTCAAAATGCGCCGCGAAACGAAACCCTCGCTTTTCCCTTCCCTTTCTCCAATGGCGGCGTTCGCACCACGACCCTTTCGCTCTCCTCCGACCCCGCGATTTCTAGGGTTTGCTTAACCTCCCCCACCCACCTTCGATCTCTCCCAATCTCTCTCTCTCTCTCTCTCTCTCTCTCTCTCTGTGAGAATTTCTTGAAACCCTAGACTCGTACGACCTCTCGATCGCGATTTCCGAGGAGGAGGGGGAGGAGGAGGAGGAGGAGAATGGCGGGGGCGTGGAGCCGCGCGAAGAAGGCGCTGGGGCTGGCCCTCTGTGTCGAGGTGCCGAGGACCCGCGAGGACGCGGCGGGGTCGCCGTCGTCGGAGGAGGCGGCGGCGGTGGGGGTCTCGTCGGCGGCGGCGGCGGCGGGATCTTCGCCGGCGACCACTTTGGGTCCCTCGTCGTCGTCGTCGTCGTCCTCCTTGGGACTCCTGTTTTCGAAATCGGGGAGCAGATCCTCGAAGGTGAAGACGCTGCTCCTTTTACTCTCATCTTTCTCTTTAGCGATTTGTTGATCTTCGTATTTTATGGCCCTTGTCAATCAGAGGTATTTAGATCGTGAGTTATTGAGGTTTTGGTGCGATTTGATGGAAATTTTTGTCGAAATGGGGAATCTTTCCTCTTTTTTTCACACTAATTAATTTTTTCCCTGCTCATCTGTAGGTTTAATTTGTTTTAAGCATTTTTCGCCGATTTTCTTCCTGTAAATAAATCGATTAATTGTTCCTGTTCATTTTATGTGTTTTTCTTTTTGAATTTTCCTTTACTTGTTCCTTTCTCCATTATTTACTTCTTAGGTAAACATTTATGGAGATTCCCCTCAACTTGATAGTTACTCAACTTTTTTTTTCTATTTATAGAATTATTACCAAATTCAATAGTAATTCTGATAGATTTAATTGTAGTAAATAAAGCTGCAATAGTTATTAATTAATAGCTTATAAAACGACCAAATTTTAGGAAGTTTTTAATTTGATCAACTAAAATAATTTACATAAACAAAAATTAGAAGTTGAAATCGACTCTAACAAGAATAGTTGATGGGTCTTAGATATTTTTACCTACTTGTTATTCTTGGGAGATAACGTGCGGTGGCGTAGTTCGTGTTAGGACCACTCTGATCATTAGAAAAAAGGATAGAAAAAGAGCTTCGGATTGCGCTATGTTTTAATTTAATACGTGCGCCTGCTTGAAAAGGAAAGCCGCTTCTCTGGTCATCAACAGCTCCCTTTCATATGATGTGTTCTTTTTTGTCTTTTCTCTCTTTCTAAGCAGGGGATTTGTTGATCAGTTTTAGAGACATTCCAAGGATATTTATCATGTGGGGTTTAATAGTAAATGGTGATCTCATTGTCTATTCTAGTGGGTAGTTTGGTCAAACTTTGCTGGCTCACTCTACTGTAGATTTGGGTATAGTTTAGTTTTAAAAAAGTAATTTTTTGATTTTTGACTGTAAATTTCTGACGTACGGTTCCAAGTTGATTTTTTTATTGATTTAGGGCTTGTTTGGCGAGCTTCCGCAGATTTACCATTTGCAGATGTCTTGTACATCCAGATAACTTTTTCATTAAAATTCTCTCAAAACTCTAAAGCTTTCAAATTAGAGCTTCTGTATTTGCGGTCAAAAGCTATTTTCGGTTTCCAACTGTACCCATAACACTATACCTATTTCCTGTTCAAATACCTAATTCTTGCCTCCCATGTAGAAGCTGGCCCCCGCAAGCCTGGCCAAGTAGGTGCTTAACTGTGTTTGAATTGAATTTGTTTAATTTAATAATCTTGCTATTGAATAGTCAGCCATCCAAAGTAGAATGCTTGGAGATTTGTCCAAATGCTGGGTATAGCTCTCATCCAACCATGTGGTAGAATGGTTGACTGGTTCATCTGGTTGGACCAAGTTAGGCAGTTGGAAGAAGAACACTTCTTTTTAATTCTCTTTTTACTTTTCGGAGTTGAAGAACACTTCTTTTTAATTCTCTTTTTACTTTTCGGTGTTTGCTTGGTTGTTTAGTTCATAAGTATTTTTTCACTTTAAATAGTCGTTAGTGCGCTAGACTCCGGAAAATATAAAAGTATTATGCCCTTTTTAGTGCTTATCCCTCTGATGTTGTCTAGTTGTCTTAGGTCATGCTATTTTTTTTCTTTTTGTCTCGGAAATTAAAGCTGTTGGTACTTTATCGCCATTAAAGTTTTGAAGGATTATGTTTTGGTAGTTAGTAACCTTTGTCTACAATTAAGGTTTGCCCTGTAAAATGGCCTTAGATGTCAAAATCATACGTGCTATGTAACAATCAAGTAAAAGACTTTTGTGACTTATAAGCGCTCTGTTGTCAAGCTCTTCTTTTGTACTATTTCTTTTTTTTTCTTTCTAATTTATGGACTAGGAGTGCCTACAATTGACAACTACCTGTATTTGATGAGATTTATTCAGTCAATTAAATGGTTGGACCTGTTCGTGGTTGGTTCTATTGTTTGAGGGACATCTGCCCATAACATGGGCTGGATAATTGTTTAAGTATTGGTTCATGTGTTGCCATAACAATTAAGGTTATGCCCTTCGTAGCCAGCATTGGCCCCTTGGACAGAAGATTAAGACGACTTTCCTTTGTCTTCTTTTATTGCGTTATACCTACCTGCATGTAGTTATGTATCAGTGCACAACTTATTACATCCATTATGGGATCTCACAGTTATGGATCTGTATTTTAAGTATTTGATTCTCAATTTTCATACCACAACATTAACCACACTAATTGAGAATCTGAGATAACTACTATTAGTGTCTCATTGACTGCTAAATAACGACTATACTTTTAGACATCGCTAAAATTAATACTATGAACTGATTCATAACACTATACCTATTTAAACCATAACTAAGCTGATTGTAGACTACTTTTTTCTACCTTTATTTCTGCTCAGTGCATGCCAGTTCTTGATTTTGTTGTTTTGTTCTTCGATTGTGTTGAAGTTTCAACAAATAGTGCTTTCCATTTGCATATTGTCCTGCAATACTTACTGATTTCTTTTGCTGGAATAACTAGTTCGCAAATATCTGTAAAATTTATCGATTTCTTTTCATACAATAACTGAAGAACCGCCTTTAATATATTTTTGAGGGACTGTTGTCCTTGCAAGCTTATTTGACCACTGTAACTTGCCAAGTTGTGCATTGTCATCCTAAAATCCAATAATTTACAGGCGTTGTGCAATAATGACGTTTGAGAACACACTAGGAGTTCTCTCTGATTTGCAATCTATTGGTTAAGTTCACATTGTATTGTCCAGATTTTCCTCCAAAATATCTGGCATCTTTTATGTTAAACAGTTAAAGTTTTGCACCAAGCGCATTTTTTATGATACATTAGAACAATGTAAGTGATATAGTTTGTTATCTTTCGCAAGCCGCTTCTGAGGAATGTGATTTCCTAACAATGCCCCTTTAAATTTCTCTTCCAGAAGACCTGTGCTATATGCCTCAGTTCCATGAAGTCGGGCCACGGCCATGCTCTCTTCACTGCAGAGTGCTCCCACACTTTCCACTTCAACTGCATTTCCTCAAATGTGAAGCATGGCAACACCATCTGCCCAGTCTGCAGGGCCAAGTGGAAAGAACTACCCTTCCATGCTGCCCTGCCTACGGACCCTAATCCTGGACGAGCTCGCATAAACCCACTTAACTGGCCTCAGGAAGATGGGGGCCAGATGGCTGTCATTCGCCGCCTTCCCCGCGTTGACTCTTCAAACCGCCCGCCGCCTCGCTTTCCTCTTTTCCACCCTTCAGAGCCCAGCATATTCAACGATGATGAACCCCTCCATCATTTACAGCCTGAAACAGATAGCGGCCCTTCAAGTGGAGACTCTAAAAATGTGGAGATTAAGACTTACTCGGAATTCCCCGCAGTTCAAGAATCATCATCCCTGGAGGACTTTGCCGTCTTGATTCATCTTAAGGCTCCTCATGCTAGTGAAGAAGCTAGTCACAGTCCGACTGTTGAAACCTCTCGTGCTCCTATAGACCTTGTGACTGTTCTTGATGTAAGCGGCAGTATGGCAGGTACCAAGCTCGCGCTTCTAAAAAGGGCCATGGGTTTTGTGATCCAGAACCTTGGTCCCTCCGACCGGTTGTCGGTCATCGCTTTCTCCTCCGCCGCCCGCAGGCTCTTCCACCTCCGCCGGATGTCTGACTCTGGCAGGCACCAGGCCCTGCAAGCTGTCAACTCACTGGTGGCAGGAGGCGGCACCAACATTGCTGAGGGGCTGAGGAAAAGCGTGAAAGTGATCGAGGAGCGAGGGCAGAAGAATCCGGTATGCAGCATTGTTCTTCTATCTGACGGCCAAGATACATATACCATCTCCTCAAACGGGAGTGCAGACCGACCCAATTACCATTCTCTCGTCCCGCCCTCCATCTCTCTTGGCCAAAGCCCTCAGATACCAGTCCACACGTTTGGTTTCGGCATGGACCACGATTCAGCAGCCATGCACTTCATTGCTGAGGCCTCTGGTGGGACCTTCTCCTTTATTGAGGCTGAGGGTGTGATCCAGGATGCGTTCGCGCAGTGCATCGGCGGCCTTCTCAGTGTGGTGGTTCAAGAGATGGAGGTGAGCATTGAATGCGTGCACAGTGGGGTGGTTCTCTCTTCCATCAAATCCGGCAGCTACACCAGTCAAGTGGCTGCCGATGGACAGTTTGGAACGATTAAGGTAGGCGACCTTTACGCGGACGAAGAGAGGGATTTTCTGTTGACTGTTAACATTCCTCCAGCTCGTGGGGAGACCATTCTATTGGAAGTCTGTTGTAGCTATAAAGATCCATTGACAAAAGAGACTGTTGAGTCGGAAGTCGAACAAGTGACTATTGAGAGGCCTAAGTCGGTTTCTTCTCAAATTATGTCGATCGAAGTTGACCGGGAGAGGAACCGCATCCAAGTCGCAGAGGCTATGTCGGCCGCGAGGGCGGCGGCTGAGAGGGGGGCACTCAATGATGCAGTGGCGATACTCCAGGAGCAGAGAAGGGTATTGTCGGAGTCCCTGGCGGGACGGTCTGCTGACCGTTTCTGCTTGGGTCTGGACGCCGAGCTTAGGGAGATGGGTGAGAGGATGGCGAGCCGTCGGAGGTACGAGGAGTCCGGGCGGGCATACATGCTGTCAGGTCTGAGCTCGCATTTGTGGCAGAGGGCGACGGCACGTGGGGACTCAACGGACAGCGGGAGCCTCGTCCACTCCTATCAGACACCGTTGATGGCTGACATGCTGCAGCGCTCGCAGACCCTTGTCCCCTCGCCTAGGAGTGGGCCTGCGGCTCCAGCCATCCGGCCAGTGCGGTCCTTCTCGTCGCATTCACAACCATGGTAATGAAATCCGGCAATTTCCTGGTCGGCACAAGGAACCGTCGGAAAAAAAAAAAAAAAATAAAATAAAATAAAATACTAAGGCCTCATTTGGGCTCCTGTTATTTTCGTTTTTGTACTCAAGTTCTATACTGTTGAATGGGCCGGCGGCTGGTGGATTGGTAGCAAGCTAACCAAACAACAAACAAAAAAACCCATCCGTCGGCATATTCAATCACACAAAGTTCGAGCTTGAGAAAACCAAAAAACAAAAAAAAAAAAAGGGTTTGAACTTGAGAAAACGAAAGAAAAAAGGAAAGCGCAGGCCGAATGGGTCCTAATGCTTTTACTTTCTCTTTCTTTCTCGGTTCTTTTTTTTGGCCTACCACCTTTTGCTTCTTTTACTTGTTCTGATTGGGGTGTTGGTATACTTGAGATGTGACAAGGGCTATGGAGAGGGACACACATCTTGGTGGTAAAACTCCTGTGGGTAAATGAATAAATCTGGAAAAGTAGATAGGTATAATGGAAGTAGGGGATGGGGGAGGGAAGAGTATATGATATAAATAAATGGTCTCAAAGGGCAAAGCAATGTATGTACTAGCCCTTTTCTCCCTTTATTTTTCCATTATTATTATTATTATTATTATTATTATTTTTAATCATCTTCTTTGGGTCTAATGTTGTACATAAGAGAAGTGGGTGGTATAATTCTTGTTGGGGGGGGTGCACATTCTCTCGGATCATAACTTGATTTGTTTTAGGCTCTTCTCTTTGTACTCACTGTAGCTAACTTTGCTTGCCTTGTACTAGTTCTCTTGGATCATAAATTAATTAACTTTGCTTGCCTTGTACTAGTTCTCTTGGATCATAAATTAATTATTGGCTGGGCCTTTTCCATTATATCAGTTTGTAGGATTGTGTAGTATGTGAAATTTTGTGATTTTAATCTGCAGATTTTTAAATATTGAAAATTACTTCTAAATGTTGGAGTTTTAAATGTTAGGAAAAATATGTGTGAATGCTCTCCGACAACAGACCATTTTGTAGCAGGGTTTCAACAATTCTTTATGGGACTATTTTATATGTATTCCTATAATGTTTTGAAATTATAGATTTATATTAAATATATTTTTCTTTCTTAATTCTTTGTGAACCCTATGAACAATAGTGTAGACTTAGTAAAGGTACTCGTGCGTTGAGGCGGAGCATGTAAAAAAAAAAAAAAAAATAGAAGGAACCGAAGAAAATGCATAAAAGCATAAGAAATATTAAAAAAAAACAAACAAACGATAAACTCATAAGAATAATAAATTATATTTATAGCAACAGTAAAAATGGAGAATTAAAATAACACATATCTTATAATTCGAGTAAAAAATTATAATTAATTAAAATTTGAGAATTAAAGTGTCACATATTTCATAGTTTGAGCCAAAAATTATAATGCGTTAACATTCGAAGACTTAAAAATGGTCAGGGGCCTAATAACCTGACGAACGAAAGTGTAATTTATCTTTTTTTTGACTTTTTTTTTTCTCTAAATGAAGTTAGTGATGAACATCGATCGATTTTATTCAATTAATAATTTTATTTGAGAAAAAAATCCGCCAAGTTATTTAATAAAGTTTAGAATGTATAATTGTTAAATTAAAAAGTCAACCAATCATATTTGGGTTCTTCTGTCTTGGAAGATTTTGAATGTGCTCAATGACCAATCATATTTTGGATATCCTAGATGATTTTAAATGTAAAATTCATCGTTATCAGGCTATAAATATAAAATTAAAGTTTAATGTTAAAATCAAAGTAAAAATAATAGATTTCTTTTGAACTATGGACTATTTTGAATCGGCTATCCAACTTTTTAATTTGTTTGATTTGAGTAGCCAATAATATTTTAACTTCAATATCTCTCTCAAAAAAAAATATTTTGACCTCAAATTTGAATAAATTATTTATTTTTACAAATTTAGTTGGTATATTTTATACCATTCTCACAACTATAAATTTATTAATATAACTAATTTAAAGTCTATCAATTTCTCTCTTTTTTTATTGTACTATTTATTTTTAAGTGATAAATATTATAAAATTAAAATTACTGTAGTATCCCTGGTGTTTTGTTGTCTGTGAGATTTCGGCATCTGAAGCTTGTCAACACATCTGGAGAATGTTGGGACAAGTCGCAGTCGTTTCGGCGCGAAATGGACGCAAAATGGACTCGACGCGAGACGAGAGTGGAGTTCTGATGCTGAAATCCGCAAAGTGTAGGATTTCAGTGTTGAGACCAGTACGACATCGAGCTAGTACCGGTACCCCAGTGTAATTCCAGAAGAGACTGCTCTCGGGTTGCGCCAATTTGATGCTGAGTACCGGTACTGCGTCGGATGAGTACCGGTATCGAGCTCGGGTACCGGTACTACATCGGGCTAGTACCAGTACCCTGTGTGCGAGCTTGCGGGTTGAGAGGCCGAGTACCGATAACCAAATTGGGTACCGATACTTCAGCTGGATTTTTGAGTTGGTGAGGGACCTTTTCGTCATTTAAATGGCGTTAATCTCAACCTTATCCCACTTCTTTATATATGTGTAGAGTGACAGTGAATGAGCTTTTGGTTGCTGCTTCCTCTCTCTCTCTAGTTTGGAGACGTTGCTCGTGGTGGGTCGCGGCTCGAGCTCGGGTGGACTTCGACGTTGCGCCGAGGAGCCGTTCGAGTGTACAGACGTCGTGGTTGCATCGTTGGGACGCCGGGCGAGTGCGTGGTTTCCCCTTCTTTCGACTTCTCGCCGTAGTTGGACTAGCATTTCGAGGTGGATTAATGTTTATCGAAATTATTGGAATACCTTCTAAGTTTTAGTAACGTCGGCATGCATCATTGGTTTATTTGCTTGCTAGTACTCGAATTCATAGATTAGAGATAAAATTTGAATTTGGAGTTAAGCTAGTAGTATAATTTTACATGGTGGACTTGGAATTGACTTAGGAGAAAACATATAGATCCTACACTGTCATTTTCTAAAAATTACCAGATTTAGCTTTAGGAGCTGTGGTTTTTTTGTATCGTCGCTGTTAGTATGTGATGGATACCCAGATTAGTGTAGGATGAGTTTACGCTCGTGTTGCGATGCCGAGCTTATTTTTACAGTAATATGTAGACTGTTTCGGATTGTCGGGTGCCGTCGCGATTGATGGTGGACTCAGATTGCTATTTTTGCATCAGATTGTGCCAATGACACGTGAGTTTTGGTTGTAGGACCAGTTAGACCAATTTGCTTTGATTATAGCTTGTGAGAGCCTGATTGAGCTCGGCAGAGACACGCTTACATACTCGGTTGGGTCGCGTCCACGAGTGCCGCTTGGGAGTTTGGCTACGTGCTTTTGCGTTGATGTCGTAGTGTCTGGTTAGGACTTTGCTCTCCACTGGCAGCCCTCGTGGTGGTGTGTGGTGTAGCTTCGATAGGCGGGACGGGTGTGTTCACAGTCCCTAGTGAGTTTGGGTCCGAGATTGTATTTTTTCATATCTACAGATAACCAGTGTTGATTAGCGATAGTATAGTGGCATATAGCTGTAGAGTTTCCAGCTTTCCTTCCTATCTCTTACGCACTTTTCCTATAAACTTAGTGGGTGAGCCGTTGAGATCGGTGACGGTACTCACTGAGGATTACTCCTTTTTGCAGTAGTTCTCACACCCAGTTGTTAACCATTTTTTGCAAAGTCTTCGTCCGCGGCTGCTACTGTTGCCGATTCTGATCGTGGAAAGGGAGTTGCGAGGTAGATCCTTTCTAGTATTGTTGCAGTGCTAGAGGAGTACTTCCCACAGGTAGTTTTGAGGTATTTATGTACATATGGTTGTTGTCTGGGTACTCGCTGGAGTAAGTGGTGTAGTAGACATTTTGTATGTACTGGAACCCCTCGAGGTTTTATATATATGCTATTTTCAGTTTAGCAGCTCTTACCTTGTGGTTGTAGCTTGTTTTCATTTACAGGTACAGCTATCGTTTCGCATACAGGAAAAATTCCTTTGTATACGGCGATTTAGTTGGCGCGCTCGTGGAAACGCGATAATTTGGGGCGTGACAATTACATTTAGTATATATAATCTTAACTATATAAAAATCTATATGCAATAATTTATATATTGTTGACTAACTCAAATGTTATTTCAAATAAAGAAAGAGTTGAGCATTGATTGGTTTTATTTAATAAGTAATTTTATTCGAAAAAAGAATAGGTTAAACTATCTAATAATTTTAGAATGCCTAATTATTAAAATTAAAAGTAGAGCAATCATATTTTGAATATTCTAAAAATTTTAAATATAGAATTAATCACTCATCGGACTATAAATATGTTATTAAAGTTTGATATTAAAATCAAAACAAAAACGTATCGAACTTTTCTAAATTACGAATTATTTTAAATTAGCTATCCAACATTTCAAAATTTTATTTTTACTATCAACTTTTTTATATGTTAAATTTTAGTCGGACAATGATACTTTGACTTTTTGTAGTTCTCGTAACTAAATTTATTAAAATAACTAAGTAACTTAAAGTCTATCAATCTCTCTTTTATTTTTATTGTACAATTTATATCTAACTAATTAATATTATAAAATTAAAATTTATATTTAGTATATATAATTTAAATTATTTAACAATTATGCATAAATAATTATATATTTTAAATTTTTATAATGACAGCGATAAATTAGATTAGATTAAAAATAAGAGTCCGATTCTTCAAATTTAAATAAGTAGAGAGAGAAAAATTAAAATAAAAAATTAAAAAAGAATTAGGCCCCCACTTGCACTCAGGTTGGCCCCACACCCACACCCCAAGCCACTCCCACTCCTCCTGCGGCTGCCACTGCCAAAAATAGAGTTAGGATAAAAATACATAGAAATATATTTTTTCTTTGGTGAAAGTGTAAAAAATATATCGTAACTGATTCATCGCGATATGTGGAACAGAAACAAACAAAGTATTTTTTCATCGTACTTTTTTACCACACTTAACGCAATCTCCTCGCAATTTCAAACGAAGCTTAAATCTAAATAGGCCGTTTGGCCTAAATTTTTAAAAAATAATTTCCGTAAAATTAATTTGAATTTAAAATAAAAATAAAAATTAGAAGTTTGAATTTAAAATCAAAATCAAATTTCAAGAAGTAGGTTTTTACTTGTTTCTGATTTTGTGCTTCAAAAATTAAAAAATTGATTCTAAAAACTAGAATCAAAATTTGAAAACGAGATTGTTGAATACTCTATTGAGTGGAAAATTATTTTTGTATTCAAAATTACATTTGTGAAAAGTTAGACCCGAGGCCCACTAAAATCTAAATTCAAAATCCAACGCAACCACCCTACACACCTTCCTCCTATGGATGTCAACGGGTCGGATTCGAGACGGATTTTTAAAAATCCGAACCCGAATCCAACTCAAAATCTGAAATCCGACCTAGATCCGAATCTGACGGATTTTAAAAATTCATATCCAAATCCGAACCCGACCAAATATCTGAAACCCGAACCCGAACCCGAACTCGAACCCGAAAATCGAACCTGAAACAATTATTTCTATTTTCAATATTTTAAAATATATTACAGTAAATCTAAATTTTTAAAATAAAATACAAATTCAAATATAATATCAAATTTTATATACATATTATATATAATATCAAATAAATTCGGATTATGATAGATTTCGGATCGGATTGGATACAGTCGAAATTCATATTAAAATTCATATCCGACGAATTTTTATTTGTAATATATTAATGTCTAAAATCATATCCGTATTGAATAAATTAGCTACGTTTGGTTCGGATTCGGGTTGGGGTTAAGGTCGTATAAAATTTCGGTATCCGTACCCATTGACATCCCTACCTCCTCCTCATCCTCCTCGACGGCCACTCTCTCGCTCTCGCCATCGTTCTCCTCCCTCCTCCTCCTCTCCCTCCCCTTTCGCCCCCGATCATCCTCCTCCCACAAATTCCCAACCCACCACCATCGCCATCGCCGCACAGGTTCGCATCTCAAACCAAGCCTCGCTATCTCTCCTCCCCGTCGCCGCTTCCCCGCGAAGCCCATCGCCGCCGCGGAATCCGAAGCGCTCGGAGCCGCGGCGGGGAGAAGCGGAGTCCCGGGGCCGCAGGTGAGTGAGCATCTCGTTTTTCTGAACCCGAATTGAGACCTGTAATGGCGATTCAGTTGCTGCATCTATGCTCGAGTTGTGAATCAGTTTCTGAATTTACTACTGTTTTTGTCACATTTTATGTTGTGTATCACATAGTTGGCATGAATTTTGATTCGGGATCGCGTGTTTTATGCTATGTTGAAGTTTAGGATCTCCGCAATGGTGAAATTTTGTCGAATTCATTAGTATGTTTCATACATAGTAGAAAAAAGATTTGATTGCATTCACAGATAGAAACGATGTTAATATGTGATACTGTCATGCAATTCTTGAGCGTATATTGAGCCGGCGAGAATGGATGTGTAGATGTGTCTTCTCTTTGATGTTTCATTGCCATTGCTATTCGGCATTGGATGAACCAAATTCATGAACTCAAATTCCTCCTGTGAGATCGTTGTCATCCATAATTTGTAGTTGTGAGGATATAGAGAAGAAAATGTAAAAAATTCTACTTGTGTCTTCTAAGAACTTGATGTCTTTTATAGACCTCGGATAGTATAAGAAGCATGAGAAGTCTCCAATGGATTTTTTTTTTCTTCTAATAATTGGTAAAATGTATAAAACTTACCTCAACTATCAGTTATTTTGATCTAACTGCCTGACTTTTAAAAAATTGATTTTATTACATAACCTTAAAATCTGGTTTAAACCCGTTCGGGACAAAGAAAATAAAAATGTAAACCACNCCCCCCTCCCCCCCAATTTTGGATCTCCGAAATCTCCATTAATGGTGATAAAGAATTACCTGAATTATTATTTTTTTTTCTTTTGTATTGTCGCCTTTGATGCCGACTCTTTACACAATCTGACTCCTCTTACTCGTTGACCGGTGGGCCCTACATGATGGGCTGATCATCGTGCGGCTATAAACAGCTCCATGTCCCTTGGGAGTTGGGGCGTAGGGCACTTCGATTAGAGAGAGAGAGAGAGAGAGAGAGAGAGAGAAGAGGTTTACTGCACCTTTTGGTATGATTTCATTTGATTGCATCTACATATTAGTTTAATTGCCTCAAAGATAAGCATGCACAAAAAAAAAGATTTAATTCATTGTTTGGATGAGCAATTTGATGAAATGAATCTTAGAATCATTTTACATTTTTTGGAAGATTATATAACTTGGGATTCAGAGTTTTTGGTTCTCAACTTTTGCTGGATTTTTTAGGGTTATGTTGATTGCTGAATATTAGTGAAAGTGGGTACTGGGATTGGGATTTATCTGTTTTAGAATGAAATTATAGTCCTAAGAATTTTTCTTCACAATAGATAAATTCCATTAAATTTTAGACTTTGTCTTGGAGAATTACAGTGCTCTTGTTTGATGTGGAATTTTGGAGAACCCTAGGCAACATCAGCTAGAGTGCTTGTCTTTTATGCAAAAAATGCGGCATTGAACCTATAACCCAAAACTTAGTTATTCTACAAGTAGGTTGGATACGTTCATTTTAGTTGGTTAAGGTTGATGTTAATTAGTTTAGTCTATCAAATCAGATTGATCTCAGGATTCACTCAAATTTCTTTGGATGAATAAGCAGAAGTTCTCAGAGCATTCATTTGGGTCGATGCCTCCCATTTTTGCATATTAAACTGTCACAGCTTTGGAGCATGTAAGAACTGGACATTCTTGAATGAACTCAAAATTGCGACCAAACAAGCTTCACACATTGCATGAAGATTTAAAAATATTGGAATATTGTTATTGAAAAGATTATTTTTGGACTTTGTGATTTAAATATATTTATAGCATGGCATTGTATTACAAGTTCTGGCTTCTGCACATTTACTTTTCAATCAGCAAGTTCTGTTGCTTGTCTGGTTGCTTTTGCTTATACAGTTACTTGTCTTTGCATAAGCTTCTCCCAGATTTGGGACATGGCTGCAGCAAATCCCATGACTAAGTTACTCCCTCATGTCATTCTTGACTTGGACGGAACACTCTTAAATACAGGTATTTAATCTTCTCTTTCTTTTGCAATTGCTGTTGTACTTATAAGTTATATAGACATGTTATTAGAAATATAATGCTTTCATAGAGTATAATCTTCCCGTAAGCTACATACATTGTTTCCCCTGTTCACAAGTAAAAGAAAAGATTACAGCATTTTTGAGTTCTATGACAGATAGCATTGTGAATCAAGTTCTGAAACTATTTCTTGTCAAGTATGGGAAGACATGGGATAACAAGAAAGCACACAGAATAATAGGGAAGACACCTTATGAAGCCGCAGCTGCTATTGTTGAAGATTATGAACTTCCTTGCTCAACAGAAGAGTGCATCTCATTAATTAATCCGATGTTTTCTGAACGGTAACGTCAGTTACACGTCTTTAATATTTATCTTTCCTGTTTTATGTTTATGCAGATAAATATAGGGCACGAAGTTACTAAATAGGTGCATATAATTTGGATTTTATATGCACATATGCACAAAATGTAGATGTATACATATATGTGCAGTTCAGTCACATTTTCAGGTTCCAACTGAACACTTTCCATTATCTTTATAGTATTTTCTGTTTTAATCATATACTTTGATTTGTCCTCCAAAAAAGGCTTAAATCACAGTTCTTAGGCTTCACCTTTTTATCTCTATATTTTCGGATAAACATGCATATGCATGCCTGCCTACTTATGCGTGTATATATATTATAAAGCATGTTCTCGGTGCTACTTATGAAGAATTTTTCGGAGTCTGGCATGTTAATGGCGCCCAACATTTAAGTGATGGGAAGATCATCTCCCAGTGTCTGCTGTGCCATTTGATAACCATGGTCTAAATGCAGCAGTAGAAAAAATTTACATACAAGGTTTAAAAAACTAAAGTCAGGGGAAAAAAGTAGGGAAGGCACAGCGATAATCCAAATTCCTGTATTATGTTTTTATGTTTGAAAAATCTTTTGGCACGCATGCCTGGGCTTATGGATTATAAGGCTGAGCCCTTTCGTAAAGATGCTTCGACTGTATTTTTCGATGGTTTTTGTTGGGATACCTCCAGTGTGCCTTTTAACAGCTACTTTCAACCAGCAATTACAATTGAATAGCCATTAACTCTGAAAGTACCTATATGCAGTATATAACTTCTTTTTGAGCATGACTTCATGCATACCATCTGATTACTTTTTCTTAAAAGTAAGTCATCAATTAGAACTATTTAGTTATACAGCAATTCTTTTAGTTCAATTTGTGTCCATTGTGTAGGTTTCAAGCTTATAATTTGAACACGCTAGTATTCGTTATGGTGTAAAATTTGGACTTTGACCTCTTGTTGGGCAATATTGCCATAATTATGACACTTACTGCTAAATTTTCTAGGTTTATGTGTGATGGGTTGCAATTAGGGAGTTGCAGTCTACTATGTGGTTATTGTGTGCATATATGGACAAACTATATGCATGATTTTTCCACATAACTGGTTCTTATGCTGAAGTTTTACTTTAGTTGAACTAGGCATGTTTTCTGCTAAGATCATGCACTCTAGTAACTACAAATTGAATTAGAAATTACAAACATTTTGTTGAATTAGATTATGTTAGAACGACATTTTGCACATGACATCTGTCTGCCTTGAGCACTCTCTGTCTGCAGAGATGTTGAATAATAAACACTCTTAGATGGTCCTAGAAAAATATTTTCATCGCTTTTATGTGTATAATTTTTGACATTTTAATGGATGATCAAAGTTTGTGTAAGGATAATTTTTTGTTTTGGATCTTTAAGTTAATATCTAACATAGATTAATTCATTTTATTATTACAGATGGTGCAACATTAAAGCTCTTCCAGGTGCCAATCGCTTAATCAAACATCTAAGGAGCAATCAGGTACCGATGGCTTTGGCCTCAAACTCTCCCAGATCAAACATAGAAGTCAAGATTTCTTTCCATGATGGTACATTCTTCTTCGATGCTAGAAATTAGTCGCATGTTGCTCCCCTTTGTGAAAGTGAATTTGTTTATTTTTTTGTGGAGATGTTAGTCTTGTTTCTTCCTTTTCAATCTATTACTTTTCGGGATATATAGGGTGGAAAGAATCATTTTCTGCCATTGTTGGTGGTGACGAAGTTGTAAGGGGGAAGCCATCACCAGAAATGTGAGGCATTGTTACATACACATTATTATCTGAGCATGTTGGTCTATCCAAGCTTCGATAAAAATATTTCATACTCATCAAGTCAAGCTGATTGTAATGCACCTTTTACTCATGTTTTTATTTTGAAGTTTTCTGGAAGCTGCGAAAAGAATGAATGCTGATCCATCTAGCTGCCTTGTAATTGAGGATTCATTGTAAGTTTCTCTTCATCCTCGCTGTTAAATTTGTCCAACTTCAAAATTGTACATACAACAATACTTTGAATATTTCCTTGTAGTATTTTGTATCCTATTGATCCCAGTGTTGCTATCTGATCTTCAATGAACCCATTATTTCTCTTCACTGTCCACAAAAATAAGTGATGTGAGGCAACAGTCATGCATGCGGATGAGCATCTAAACTTTTGGAAGAATGCTGTGGTATCATGTTTTCGTCTTGTTATGTTTGTAAATGAAACAAGAGCCCTGTTTAAAAGCTAGTTACTTATGCTTCCTTCTTGTTACTTATATAATCTTGGTGGCCACTCCTTGGTTACTTGGTTACTAAAACTTAAATTCCAAATAGCAAGATTCTTTCCAACTTACATCTCTAGCCTTATGGGATTATAGCTGGATATTCTCCTATGTTAATTTACTTCAGCTAGATTGCTTATGACGAATTCTCTTTGTATAAAAATTTTGCAACGATATCTGGAAGGCTTAAGCATATAGTTTGTGCCGATCATTTCATGAATCTTAGCTTAGAGTTCTGCTGTTTCTGCTGTATACCCTGCCCTTAATATGATGAGGCTTCTGTGATGTTGGAATTACCGCCTCCTAATGAGCACCTCGCCTCTTTGAGGATGAATTAATCTTCATCTAGCTGATCCAGGGGGTTGAGAGTTGATCTAAACTGCTTCTTCCCTTGAAAAAACACCTTCTCCATAGCTGTTGCTGTATAAACTCTGGATTCTCTTGTACAATATGGCAATGAAGCCAATACCGGCCGCTGGTAGAAATTGACGAGTTGTTTGCATGTCTTAGATTTAAATATCTGGGTTGTGGTCGCCATCTATTATATTGAAAAAGTTTGTTGGCTGATTTTAAAACTGGGATCTTTGTATAGACTCAATAGTACTTGAAAATTTAATTGCTTGGCAGTATTCTTAATTACTTGGCGGTGTTCTTCATTGCACGTCGCTTATAGTCTTTGACTCAGTTATATCTTAAGTAATTATGGCGAACATTCCTTGCATTGATGGTGAATCTTTTGCTTGAAGCAGTTCATCTGCCAATTCTTGCTCATCTCTATCATTGAATGGTCTGAAAATATGAGCCAGCCATGACGAAGTATCATTTTCAACTGGCATGACCTAAGTATGGAGTTGTTTCTTGGTTTTGTAACTGATTGGATTTATCATTAGATAATCTATTAAACAAATTAAGAGATTCCTTACCAGTTAAAGTTGTGCCTTTGCCATTGTACTCCTCGGCTGCTTTGACAACCTCTGAATATAAGCTAAATTATCAGCAGAAGAATTCTTCCAAATAATAGAACTTAAATTCCCTTTTGAATAATGCTGTGTTGTCTGTCAGTTTGGTTGATATATAAGTTTTAACCCTTAATTGTCAATTATTTTATATTATCTGTTACCATAAGAGTAAGTGGTCATACTAGGCCTGGTATTACGGCTGGCAAGGCTGCAGGAATGCAAGTGATCGCTGTACCGTCTCTGCCAAAACAAGCTGCTCTTTATAGTTCAGCTGATGAGGTGATCCATTCTTTGCTTGATCTGCATCCGGAAAAGTGGGGTTTGCCCTCATTTGAAGATTGTATGCCCTGAATTCTAATTATTATTTATAGCTATGCTAGATTTCA
This sequence comes from Ananas comosus, assembly GCF_001540865.1. Classification (NCBI taxonomy): domain Eukaryota; kingdom Viridiplantae; phylum Streptophyta; class Magnoliopsida; order Poales; family Bromeliaceae; genus Ananas; species Ananas comosus. Next base: position 2,438,254 of record NC_033628.1, read on the forward strand.
TAGCCATCCTCAATTTCTTCTTCTTTTGCTGATGTTAGTGTTGGCAAATTGTAGGGATTGAAGGTACTTTACCAATTGAACCGTGGTTTATTGGAGGTCCTGTAATTAAGGGATATGGCCGCGGCTCTAAAGTTCTTGGGATACCAACAGGTCAGAACTTCAGTTTATTTATTGTCTCTCCATGTTGCCATTTAGAGTAATCACAGTGCTTTAAAATTTCTTGAGGCACCTACAATATCCACTATGTTCAAAGCATATTTCATGATATTATAGCTATTGTTGAATAAAAAACTTTTTTTTCTTTATTTGGAATGATTGTTTTCTGTTTTTCATGTTCTCTTTCTTCTTTGTTGCACCAATATAGTCAATCTGTTTTTCCAGCTAAGTACTATACATAAAGTAGTTATAGTACTTACGAGGCATGGAAAATTGCATCTTCAGTAGCAAGGGTAAGGCTGGTGCATCTCAGTCTCTTTATTCTGCATTGGCAAGAAAGAGATACACTGTAACACTCTTTTCAATGAACATAACATGGTATGAATATCATGTACACCAATTGTCTTGAAACTGATTTCTATGTTGTCTCTTAATTAATGGTAATTCATTAAGCTTGTGAACTAAAAACTACTTGCAATAATTATATCAGTAAAAGTTATTATATTTATGACAATTGTTTCTTCCAATCACATTTTTGTCACTGTATGCCTGTCTTTGTTCTCGCTTATCTTACCCAACTTTCTTCTATTGTTGCTTGTACAAAATACATGTAAAGTTACCTTTGCTGAGAGTCTGGCCATAATTCCATTGGACTTCAAAATCTTTCAAACTCATCTTCATTTCATATCATCTATCCTCTTGGTGATTCACCTATCAAACTCATCTTCATTTCATATCATCTATCCTCTTGGTGATTCACCTATCAAACTCATCTTCATTTCATATCATCTATCCTCTGGGTGATTCACCTATCACATTTAGAGTTTCTTCATACATGTTGCATCAGAAAGCAGTACGCACGATAAAGCTTGTTGTAAAGCCGAATGGTGCTTTCTCTTAGATCATTTTGCTCTAAATTATCTTTCTATTGAGAGTTTAGTATCAGGGGAACCTGCCCACCGTAGTAGATGAAAAATCTTTCCTTTCTTGCAGCTAATTTACCTGCCGAAAACTTCTCTGATCTTCTCTGTGAGCATACCTCGGGAGTGTATTTTGGTTGGGCTGCGCTATCAATGCATGGTGTCTACAAGATGGTCATGAGTATTGGCTGGAATCCGTATTTTGACAACACCGAGAAAACGATTGTGAGTTTACTATAGGTTTTTTACTTTATATATCTGTTCAATTGTTTACTTAATGGTGTTATTGATTTCAGGAACCATGGTTGCTTCATGAATTCGAAGAGGACTTCTATGGAGAGGAGCTGCGCCTTGCTATTGTTGGCTACATTAGACCTGAGGTATTAAAATGTGGAAATCGTTAATGAACTTTTGGGTCTATGTATGCCCCTCAAAAAGACATTTTTTGCATGTTTCATTTCTTCTCCTATACCTCTTTGTTTCACACTGCGTGAAGCCATGAACAATCATTACCTCGACCGATGTTAAAACCTAGTTACTCTAGTCTGACATATAGAAGCCATTGTTGGTCCTATGACTTTCTGCTAAATATAAAGAGTGTGTAGCGCAGAAAGTTTTAGGGCTATTATAGTCGTTGCGTTTTTCAAGATTAGCTGTTGAGTGGAGGGGCGGCTGTGCAGATGTTGGCTACATACAAACTTCTTACATACAATATTTATTAAAAAAAAAAATTGAAGAAATGAACATGAATGTATTTTAAGGGTATGTACAGAAAAGATCCAAGATTTGACTTCATGATTTTGCTATTTACCATGATATATCTTTAACTTGTAATTCACTAATTTGCAGGCGAATTTTCCTTCACTGGAGAGCTTGATAGTGAGGATTCATGAGGATCGGAGGATAGCAGAGAAAGCCCTTGATCTTCCTGTATATGCCGGCTACAAGGATTCAGCTTATTTGAGAAGCCCCTTGAAACAGAGCAATAGTCATTCATGAATAGTGAATACCATTGAACTCAATTATCTTAACCTTGTAAAGGGCCCTCTCTTCATAGATTCTGAAAAAATTAAATTTCTTCTGGGGGTTTAATTGCCCTATTACACTCTTTGACCTATGGATAATTGTCATACAAAAAAGGATACCCTATTCTCATGGAACATGTTTGTATATTTTCTTTCGAAGCTAAGCTTCGTATCTGTTTCTTCTCTCCATATGTTTGCTAAATGCATAGTGAATTATGATTATGACAAAGATTGCGTTTTTAGTTTGATTGTTTCGTTTTGTTTGAGTGATAGTTTTTTTATCGAGCCATTCGTAAATGTAAGGCTCTGTGTGATCCATTTGGAGCCTTTGCAGAAGTGTCAATTGAGTAGAGTTAGCACTGTTATGTTATCCCATATTTTCCGTTACTCAGATTTAAAAGCCATGGATGCATCAACATATTGTTTAGCGTGTCATTTATCTATTTTCTGAAGAGGTGTATAATTAACAAAAGTCCACTGTAGGTACAGTAGTTTGGCAGTAGGTTGAAAGTATGTGCTGTGTAGTTAGTTGGAGAACAAGAAAACGTATAGTTGCTGAATGTACATGTATTTTGCTAATTCATTACTCAAATGTGATAAACCACCTCTGCTGTACCATCCCTAAAAAGTTTTTGATGTATTGCTGCGGATAGATGTCAAGCTGTTATCTCGCATTCGCGAAAAAAAAGGTGTTTTATGTAATAAGTTACTGTCGGATAACTTATCTTGACGTGAAACCGTGGGGCCTAAAATCCTTATGAGGTGTTTTATTCAACATTTTTGTTCAAAGTAGCTTGTGTGGTTATCTTTTTATTGCTAGTCTATCTAGCATATTTTCTCTTTTATAAAGGAAAAAAGAAAGAAAAGAAAATCTAAGTGTTAACAATATTTACTTGTTGTACTTTTAGTTCTGGTGCTGCAATTAGAATTGATTCCTGCTTCGAGCAGGGCAGATGTGTCACTAAGGCCTACAAAACATCTTCACACAAAAAGAAAAGAAAGGAAAAGAAAACCACTTTTGGTGCCTCATATCAATCCTAAAGAAAGATCTATTAACACTTTCTTGTACCAAATCTGCTTTAGCTGGAATCTTTTTTTATGTATCTATGTTAGAAGGACACTACTCAGCTAACTAGCTCATTACTAAATTACCAATTACTATTGAAATATTTTAATTGTATAATTTATCTAATTCGCGAAAGCGATTGCATATTTTATGAGTAGAATGATACTTACTATAGCTAGATAGAATAAAAAAAATAACAACATTCGAGTGAGTAAGTAAACAGCTGTTAAAACACGTACATATAATAAATACAGTAACTTATTATGCAGCAGTTATAACTTATACATACATACATATTTTGTACTTGAAAAATACCCCAAATAAGGTTTTTTTTTTTCCTTAGGGAAAGTGATAGGACATAATTAGCAAAGTTTAACCCTTAATTAATGACATGTTAATTACCATTAGCCCACTTAGAAGTGGATTAATGCACACTTATTATCCACCGACAAAAGCTACTATATATTACCCCTCCCCACCTCTCTCTATCTTTCCTAATTAATTCCTCTCTTTTACACCAAAAAAAAGAGAAAAAAAAAAAGAAATTTTTTTTATCCTATATATATATATATAATATAATATTTATTCTCCTAGTTGTTGTTGTTATTATTATAGTAAAAGGCAAATTCCTCGGCACGCATCACGAGGTTGCCACGACACCCGACGCGGCCGACGCCGACGTCACCGTACACGTCATCGAGGTTCCAGAGGCTCCCCCACCCTCCCCCACCGTCCTCGGTCGTCGAGCCGTCCTCGCTCGTCGTGCCGCCGCCGCCGCCGCCACTGCTGCTGCCCTGCAGCAGGTCGTAAGATCCCGGGTACAGCAGGAACTGGTCCATCTCCTGCATCTGCTGCTGTGCAGCTACTGCCAGAGCTTCTGCTTCCTTTTCTGCGCCTGCAGTCAGCCTCTGCTGCATGTCGTAAGGATGCATCAGCAGCACCTGCTCCTGCTGCTGCAGCTGCTGCAACTGCTGCAACTGCAACTGCTGCTGCTGCTGCAGCTGCTGCTTCTTTCGCTCCAGCTGCTGGTGCTTCAGGAACTGCGCCCGTGCCCGCTCCACGCTCTTCGACGGCTTGCTCTTCTTGTAGTGCGTCCGCCAGTAGTTCTTGATCTCGTTGTCTGTCCTCCCAGGCAAGCTCCGTGCAATCGTCGACCATCTATACATACATAAACATATAACAATTAGATCATATTGCAATGCTCCATTATTATTATTTTTTTTAAAGAGATAGATAGTATGCTATCCGCTTCGTTTATTTCATTTAGAAATAAACTTTAGCTAGAAATATGAATCAACTTGAATTCGAACTTGAAACCTCGGATACCAACCACCAAGACTTTTGCCACTTGCGCTAGGGACAGTCAATTCATCAATTTTGTATTCCATAGTAATAAAGAATGGTGGTCAATCACTTTAATTCTCTCTACCTGTTTCCCCACAAAGCATGCAGCTCAAGAATGATGTTCTCCTCCTGTGGGGTGATCTTCCCTTTCTTCAGGTCTGGTCTCAGGTAGTTCACCCACCTAAGCCTGCAGCTCTTCCCGCTCCTCCTCAACCCTACATACATCACGAGCAGTAGTAAACAGACGTTTGACAAACAAAAGTTATCAGGATACATGTCTAGAGCACTTTCTGTAGAGGTAATTAAATTACCTGTGAGCTTGGAGACAGAGTTCCACCTCCCTTCACCATGCTGGTTGACATGCTGCATGAGCAGCTTGTCTTCCTCAGAAGTCCAGGGGCCCTTCCTCCACCCATCCTCATGAAGAGCACTTTCCCAACCAAAGTGGCTCTCCATAACTTCCCCCCCCCCACCAAAAAATAGCTAGAGAGAGATTCCCCCCAAAGATGAGGTAGAGGTAGTGTGTCTATATATTCAATCCCAAGCTTGTCTCCCTGTGAGTGAGACACAATGGGCTTGCAGGTGTGGCAACCTATTTATGGTCCTATATATGTATCTACTTAGTATTTAGCTGTGCCAAAAGTCCCTCTCAGAAGCAACCCACTTCCACTAATGTTTTGGTTGGGGTGAATTTACTAAAATGCCATTCTTTTTTTTTAAAAAAAAAGAGTACCCAAGATTCTCAAAGGAATATAAAACTATTTAAACATCATTTTCTAGCTACAAGTTTAAGCTCTTAGACAATAATTTATGATTATTTTATATTATTTAACATGATATCAGAACAGAAAGTCCTGAGTTCGAGTCACACATGATTCCTCACATTAGAGAATTTGTAGTATTTAACAATTATTTACTAGAGAACTAGTAAAGGTAATGAACCACCCGGAGTACTAGTTCCTCAACAATTACTTAACTTTGAAAGTTACATTGTCACTACAAGCCAGTGCTCTTTTGTTTTTATTATATAGCATCAGTGAGAAATTAATTAAGAATCATGTAACCTCAGTCCTGAGCAGAAATAATCAGCAAAACTAATAATAATTTTAGTTTTGATTTGATAGGACAACTGTTAAGATCAAACACTAATCTCGCGTTGACGCGTCTATATGTATATAGTGTATGGGGATCTCTATCTGTTGACTTAAGCTTTGAACTTGTTACAGTTCTTTAATGCGGTATTAGATCTCAGTTCATATTCATCTTGTTTATGACAAGAGTACAAATTATCAGTAATTCAGTCGTCAGCTAAAATACATAGTGCCGAAGACGTTTATTAAAGAAAACTTATGAGATAGGAGATCAACAAAGATCATAATTAAAGAGATTGCGACGACCAAAATTGTACTAAAAATCTAATCAAGTGCCTAGAAATTGAACTGGTTTTTCTGTTCCCTGGGGCTTTCTTTTTACCTGTAACACTGAGCCCTTCCAAGAATACAACTTTTTAAATATCTTGAGCCAAGGGGATGCAAGTAGCTAGTGATCATCAACATTAAGCCATAATTGTTTAAGCAAAACACTAATTAATGCTCTTAATTTATTATCCATCAACATCCACTAAAAGGTGATCAGGAACCATCTTTGACCGGTTTCACACGGATTGGACTACGGGTCAAAAATGTGGCCTAACTCACGATCGACGCGCCATTCAATTTGGTCGAGTACTCGAGTCGACTCGGCGTCAACCCTAGCTGTTTCACTTGCACAAGTGTAGCTCTCCTAAGTCATTGATGATCTACATCACAAATTTTATATTCCAATACAAATTAAAGCATAAAGTTTAGAACTCCTTGGTCACATTCAATTCTAGACAGGAGGCATCTAGAATGGCCTTAAAGCATCTTTCACGCGCGCACGCTCTTTTCGCCGAGCTAGAGCTTATCTCTTTCTGTCTATCCAGACGTTCAATCTTTTAGGTAACATGGTAACAGAGCAGGCTCAATTCTAAAGCATCTTAATTTCCTTCATTTATTATTTACCGACTTAAATCTCTTTTTGTTTTCTTTTCTACTACATTAATTCTTAAGATTTGTACCCTACATAATATGGTATATATATTCGAAAGTTATTTCTGGTTCGTTTTCTATCTGATCGATCACTATTTGCCTGCTTTACGGGGACTATAATGGCAAACTTTTTCATGTGAAGAGGAGTACTCTTGACACTCCTATAATTTCAAATAGTCTCTTATATAGGGATAGAGTAGGATTAAACTTCTTAACTCGGTTATAATATTTTGGACGGAGACTAGGCCAAAAAAATTAAGAGAGTTCAATATGTTAGGGCTAGAGTTGTTCTAAGATGAGTGACTCCGTGAAAAGTAGGACATCACAGTTAACATCAGAGCCAATCACCGATAAGAAGTATGATATGAGTTTCGATTAAGCTAGAGTAATACAATGCTTAAAGTATGGCTCTCCCGCTGACGACCATTGTAGGTAGAGTGCGGCTCCGTACAAGGTCAGTTAAAGCTAGTGAAACGAGTCTCATCTCATCTGCTACTTGTGAGTGACCTTGAGCCCGCCGAGAATGCCAGAACTTAAAGAGGAGTGAAGTGGAACACTTCTAGAACTTGAAATTAAATAGTCCTATATTAGTAGGATAAATATCTTAACCCAACTATAGTATTTCTTGGGCAGTGACTAAGTCTAAAAGGTTAAGAAATTTAAGCGTGTTATGACTAAACATGTTCTAGAATAAGTGACTCCCCAAGGAGCGGGGGCGCCACATTATATAGTGTCTGAAACACGTAATGCTGATTTTGGTTGGTAATCGTCGAAGCCATTCAAAAGTAATCAAGGAGACAACACAAGTGAAGTTAGGTTGAGATCAATTCATGGGTTTCTTAATTTCATCTACATTTGTACTTTAGTTGAAGCTATATATATAGGTGATCTTTTAAACCTACACTGTTATCATCCAGTTATAACTGTTGGATTTTTCTACTAGAGTGTATCCAAAAAAAAATCGTTGTCCTCATGTATGGACGTACTATGAATAAGATTCCAAAAATATGATAAGGCTAAATAATGATTAAAAAAGAGGATAATATCAAACTAATCCAACGTTTTAAATTGTCTCGTGGCTCGTTTTTCCCATGAGGAAATGTACTAGCTAATTGACCATTAACCTAGAGAATACAATTTTTCTCTTAATTTATTTCCAACTTAATAGAAATGGGTTTTACCCATTTCTTCAAAAAATAAAAAAGTCTCTCTCTCTCTCTCTCTCTCTCTCTCTCTCTCTCTATATATATATATATAGAGTCCGGTTACTATATTATATATCGATAGTACCAAGTTTTTAATACTATTAAGTTTTCTGTCGTTAGATTTACCCTTTAACTATTTTCACCCGTTAACTTATATTATTCAATCAACCACTCAGTCAATCTTAGGGGACCACTATCATTCTAATCTGGGATGGCCAACAGTAAAAAACTTGATAATACCAAGTGTTTGATATTAACGACAGTATAGTATAATATAATTCTATATATATAAAGAGAGAGAAAGAGAAAAAGTTGAGCTCATGTGCTTGTAAAAGTACAGAGTATTTGTGCTTATGACTTTTTGCTATCGGATTGGCTCAAAATTCGTACTACACTATTAACGATATATGTGTACTATTAAATCTTCTTAACTGGTATTCCATGAATCTTGAGCCAATCCGACGGCTAAAAGTTGCAAGCACGTTGAATTCTTGAGTTTTTAAAAGCACATAAGCTCAACTCTCTCTCTCTCTCTCTCTCTCTCTCTCTCTCTCTCTCTCTCTCTCTCTCTCTCTATATATATATATATATATATGCACACACATGAACTAAGAAAACACTACACTTATTAGTACATAATATATCATAAATATGTGTAGTATATATTTGTGTCTTTAATTATGTGATGACACCATATCTTAAATTTATTTATTTATCGTATACGTGTGTTCATGTATCTTTGTTGCACTAATTTTACTGTAAAAAGAGATAGGTAGCATACTACCCACTTCGTTTATTTCAGTTAGAAATAAACTTAGCTGGAAATGTAAATCAACTAGGATTCGAACTTGGGTCTCGAGTACTAACCATCAAATCCTTCGCCACTTGCTCTAGGGGCAGTCGGTGCCAAATAATTCTAGTAATAAGGAAACAACAATTCCAATTCTCCCCATGAAATAATGTTCACTTTCACTTTGTCTCGTTTATTTCTGCATTAATTTATCCATAATGTTGAGTTACAATAGTATATAATATATATTTTGTACTTGACTATGGCCGGGGTATATATATAAAATGTAAGTTCGGGTCTGTTCGAATGTTAGCGTAAATTACTTGGTAAAATTTTATGCGATATATATATATATATATATATATATATATATATATATACTTATATATATATATAGCGAGAGAGGAGAGAGAGAGAGAGATAGAGAGAGAGAGAGAGTTGAGCTAGAATATTATCGATAGCAAACGAGCTACGTTGTCATTCATTTGTTTTTTATGATGGAGCCTCCAAATCGACGATCGGTACCGTTGAACATGATCTATACCACTTGAAGTGTTTAGAAATCAAATTTCATATATTTTCGATATTATTCTTTTATTTATCGAGTGGACACAAAATGAGCAGTTAAAAATAAATATTCTATAAAAAATGATGATAGGAGTCTTGTAATCAAGATCAAGAGTATAGATCTTGTTTTAAATAGTTTCAAGAATTTTCTAACAAAAATTTAATTGATTTGGATATCTTTACACCGTTAAACGAGAAAACGCCTTATATCGATCATTAAAATTACAAATTTTGAAATCCTTTAATCATTAGGTAAATGATGTCGAAAAGATTTGAAATTTGATTTCTAAACACTTCAAGTGGTATAGATCATGTTCAACGATGCCGATCGTCAATTTAGAGGCTTTATCATCGAAAACAAATAGATGACAATAGAACTCGTTTGCTATCGATAGTATTCTAGCTCAACTCTCTTTCTATATATACATATATATTTCAAGTGATGAGAATTTAAGAATTTATTTTAATCCATGGAAAGATCCTAGTAGCCATTATTTCAACGTATGATACACTTCAACTTACATAATAATTTATCTTTTTTCTAAAAAAATAACTTAGAAATACTTAATCATAATCCTTATTTATTAATAAAAGGCTTTTGAGTAAACAAAATAACTAATCACTGTATCCTTATAAAATATTCATGCATTTAAATAGACTTTAGAATATGAAAAAGAGCTGGTGATTAATTATCTCACACCAATGAACTAAAGTTGTACTCAAGTTGCTTGGAAAATAATATTTATGTAACAATATATATATTATATATAATAAATATACAATTAATGTAATGAGATGCCCTAATTATTGTACTAATGGTTAGGAATCGTATCACGAAAATCAAAGGAAACCCCATCAATGCCCCCCATTTTTGCTAGTGACAAAGCCCAAGGATCATTATTATTTTTTTTTATGGCTAAAAAGATATGTACGGACCACTAACTACATGTCCACGTAACCTCCCCCAAAAGGGCTCTTTGTAGGAGCCGTAGCCCTTTTAAAGCTCATGCTCACCTACTCACAAACATAAAAAAAAAAAAAAAAAAAAAAAAGGCAATAGGGGTGGATATTTACTAATAACACCTCCTCAACTTTGCGCGTTTTTGAAATAGGCCCCTCCACTTTTACTTTGGTAACTTTCAACTTTTCTGATTTTGAGTTGTTTAAATAAGTCGAGTTGAAAATTTTATTAAACTAATCAGACCTATTTACATCCAATACTTTTCTCGTGTTTGTATATACTGAGAGATTAAACCAGTAGTAAGGAGTACAACTGGTTGAATTATCGTACTTTACAACCACGTTGTCTCTAAAAATTTAAGCTGCGAAGAAAAATACTTAATATTTTATACTCAACATTATAAACGCACTATTAGCTAGCTGGTGTAATATAATTTGCAATTTAATCAATAAAAACTTTACTAAATTGTAATAAGACATAAAGTTTGGAAATGTGTCAATTGAAAAAGAGAAGGAAGATAAAAGATAAAGTTATTGAGGGTTTCCATAGATTTTCACCACTAAAAAAAAAAAACAAGCTTAAAAAGGTGAATCTATGAGCCAAGTAATTTTATATATATCTTGCTATTATAGGGCTATTAGTGGATGGACAGGTGGTGTTTGTTCCTTTGATGTAGCCTATGGCCTCTCACCACATTAATACTTCATAGTTGCCTCTTTATCCATGCTTTAGGTTTAATGGTCCCCTATTATCATTAATTTATTCCATTTGATGCTTGTTTTGGAATGCCACTTCACTAAGCATGCACTATTTTATTCATTTTATTATTATTCTATGATTTTAATATTATTCTACGCGCGCTCCGATTGCCTCGACGGCCTGTGCGACCGACACCTGTACTCCGTGAAGCATGGATGTGACGAATAAATTAAGAAGTGGTGATCACTAGCTAAGAGGAAAATTTGAACTACGACTTTGGTTTGGGGGGGGCGGGGCGGGGTTGTCGCGAAAGACAATGGACCTCGAGACGAGCTTTTCGAATGATCGATACGGACAGCGGGATATCGTGTACTTAACTTCGAAGGGTTAATCGATCGGTTCGTCCGTCTCTTTCCGCTCAATTCTAAACTTTTGAGTGTTGATCGATCGTAATCGGGCTGCTGATTTTAAATTACGAGGGCGCGATGAGCTTTGAGTGTTTTTTTTTAAAAAAAAAATAAAAATCAAAGGTTGCTTAAGGACTACATTAGCTTGAGCAAAATTAGTAGCAATGTTATTCATTTTTAACTTGGATACGCCACAATAAACAAATACCAAAGAGGAAAGGAACTTTTAGAGGGGACCATCTCCTTTTTGGGTCCAAAAACATTCTAAAGAGAATGCATGTAAAAAGGAGTGTGTCATTGTTTCTAGAAGAGGATAGATCCTCTTGTTTCATTTGCTTATTCAAACAATCAATTTATCTTTTTTACTCCCAAAAGAGAACTTATGTTTGATTTCATTTGCGCGCTAATAAGCCGTCGAGACGTGTGCAATTACGAGATACGTTTCCAAAAGATAAATCAGCATCGAAAGTAGCGGTGCTTATTCGGCTTAGCTAGTTTCTGAATCAGCTTATGTATTCAAGAAAAAAAAAAAAAAAAAGCTCAGATGTTTGATAAACAAAGTATCGAGTTTTTCTGTGATAGGTCCCAAAAGTATTTAGAATTAAATAACAAAATGTTAGCTGTGGTATATAGTACTTGAGTAATTGCTCTGGTTGGACTAAACAAGCTCGTAATCTATTATTAAGGGCTAATCTACATACAACACATAGCATTTTGGGATTGTTAGCTAGATTAATTAACATATGAAATAAATGGTACTGCGTAATACACGCGTCGCACTTTGATTGGCTAAAGAGTTCTATGGTATTTAAGTTCAAAATGGCTTTGTCCTAAAATCAAAAGGAGATTGGACTACTTTTCATTAACAGTGTGAGTTTTTTTTTTAATTTAATTTTATTCTCAAGCTTCTACAAAAGCTCTCTAAAGTAGAGATTAAAACACAGGTGCCATGCTCGAATCCAGAACCTTTTGGACCCCATGATGAGGTGTCAATATATGAATAGTGTTGAAATGAATTTAAAAATCACAGTATAAGACAATAATTAAGAGGGTATTTTAACGTACACGCATAAACACGTACTGGACTAAAAAAATTTGGAACGAAAGCATATACAAATATTACTTTCTATTTTTTAGTAAAACCATATAAATTATATCTTAAGTAGATTAGAGTGATCTGTGCAGTTTTTTATCATCGCTTATGAAATAAACAGAATTTTTTTTTTTTTATCACAACTTGTCGTTACACATAACGTACTTCGAAGCTATACTTTAAAAATTCACCCATCAAAATCCACATTGAATCACTGTCTATATGAAAGGGCACAATTTAAGCTTAGCTTTTTGAGGGAATAATAGCATAATTTGCACTTTGTGAAGGGCATGAATATAGGTATGCAACTCATCACAAATTCACCTGGAAAAGTTGATTTATGAAAAGAGAGCTTTTTTAAAAAAATTTTTTGCTTATCTTACTTGTTATCAGGCTTTACACTTTGCAAAGAAGGACATAATTTATTGTCAAAAATTGATAGTGGATCAATGATATGAAGCAAAATGATTAATTGTTGTATTAACTTTTGCTTCTAAATGAAATCAACGAAGCGAGCAGCGTGCTACCTATCTCTAAAATAAAAATAAAAAAAAAAAAAAAAAAAAAAAAAAAAAAAAAAAAAAACTTTTGCTTCTCAGATTTGATAGCTGTGATGGGGAGAATTATTAAGAGGATCAGTTTAGGAAAACCAATTAAGCAACCATCAAACTCACTATTTTGACAGCAATTTGGTAAGTGAGCGACGCGGATCTAATCCAAAAACTTAAGTTACTAGACGAAGAAACTCTTTTATATAGGCGTGTTTGGTTCGCTCCTGTTTTCCTCTAAAATTGAAATTGAAATAGATGAATTCGTTTGTCCGTATTTGATATACAAGATTTTCATTCCGATTCCGATTCCCGGGTGAATGAGAATCCCCCACTTACTCCTTTTTCCAATTCGGGCTAAGAGGTCGGATTGGAAATTAAATCCAGGGGATTGGATTTGTTTGGATTAAATTTAACTTTTTAAGCTTATTATTTTTTAACTCAAATATAAGTTTAAATTTAAAAATTATGTTTATAAATTTTAATTTTAATTTGAACTTAAATTAAAAATTAAAATTCAATCAAGCACTTCAAATCTAATTTATAAATTTGAATTTAAAGTTAAATTTAATTTAAAATCCAAAGTTTTATTCAAATTTTATTTAAAATTTAAATTAAATTTATGGATTCAAATTGAAATTTATTATAATTTTAAGTTTGGATTTGAATAAATCGAAATTTAGTTTTATATTTTGAATTATTGGTTCAATTTCAAATTTTAATTTTTTCAAAAAAATATATTTAAAATTTTGACATAAATTTTTAGTGTTTAATTTTTAGTTTGAATTTAAACTAATATATCATAAAGATAAAATTGACATATTAATTTGGTTACGTTTCTGATATCTATCCGAATCAATTAAACACTGATAATGGAAATGGTTCATTGCGATTCCAATTCAGATAGCGAACCAAACAGAATGAAATAATGAATAATTTCGATTCCGTTTTCAGTTTTTTCTCATTTCAATTCTGATAGCGATTCCGACTTCGAACCAAACACACCCATATTTTCTATGTTATGTATGTACATTATCTCCAGTTAACTTCATTCTCAGTCTAATGGGAAAAAAAAGGGATGGCAATTTTGGAAAAAGTTGAAATTTTTAGGAGGCACATTTGAAAGAGTTTTTTTTTTTTTTTTTCCTAGAGTTAACTGCTACTTTTGACAATAATTTACCACTACTTAACTCTAAAAAGATATAATTTAAAAAAGTTAAAACATTAGAGGAATAAATTCCATCGCTTGAACATTTTAGGGGTAAAATGCAAAAGACAGATTCCTTTGAAAAATTCTTAAATAATTATCTTTTATTAGAAAAATACTAGTCAAAACAGAAAATGAAGCAAAACTAAACAATTCCTTCAACATTTTGCAACTCAAAAAATAGATTAAAAAAAAGATAATAGAAGATATCCTAATTTTCTAAATACTATCAAAATTGAAATTTTATTGAGCAATTTATTCAATTTATATAATTCTAATGCATTACATATAGATAACTCTATCTGAAAATTTATTTTTATAACGTTTTATAATTGAATTCAACAATTATCCTAAATAACTGACCTATTTGAGATAAAGGCAAAGTATTATTCCTTGAAACCTTTTTCAAGGAACTGCATTGTTCCTTGAAAAAGTATAGAAAAAAAATAAATTTGATAAAAAGAATTTTTACGGAAAACTCCTTTTTCAATTTTCCATCCATTCGGTTTCAAGAACGACTAAATTTGTTAGAAAACTATTTTTTTCAAATTTAATGGAAAATTTGTGTTTCCATTTTCCAGATTTTTTTAAAGGAAAATAAAAATATTATTTTTTCATAAATCTGAAAAAAAAATTCAATAATACTAATTTATTTTATAAAAAAAAAATTTAAAATTTTTTTTCCATAAATTCTTTTTTCTTGGAAAATATTTTTTTTATGGCCCGGCCCATAGAAACGAAATTTGAGCTAAACAGGCCGGTAATTAATTCACAAATCCAGGGGCTACTACTGCGTAGGAAACGTGAAGGCCCAACCGACACGTGTCCAGCACCCGTGCATTCCCCCAAAGCGGCAACCGGTTACCGGTTCGAGCCCCCCCCACACCCTCCCTGCGCGACACGTGTCATTCTCCTCCCTCGTTATCCATGCACGCCTCTTCGTTCTCATCCCTTCTTTGTGCTCTAGTAGCTATAAGTATATATATAGAGATAGAGATATATATAAACATATATATCTATATATATATATATATATAGAGAGANTACTTCGAGAAAGAGAGAGAGAGAGAGAGAGAGAGAGAGAGAGAGAGATATATATATATATATATCTATATATACAAATATATATAGAGATAGAGATATATATATGAATATCGATGATCTCGTGTTTCTTCCCTACTCTTGCTTCTCCGCACGTACCTATTGCTCCCTCCTAGTTAGTATTATTATTGTTATCTTTGTGGGTAATTAAATATGGCTGGGAGGGGTGTAGTAGGTCCACTGCTGTTTCTCAACCTGATTTTGTACTCCATAGTTGTGGGCTTTGCGAGTTGGAACTTGAATCACTTCATTAATGGGCACACAAATTACCCTGGTATATAGATATATATGTGGGTGTGTGTAGTGTACATGCGCTTCACTTGTTTTAGTTTTGATCTTAATGCATGGTTCTCATAGTTACTCCTTGTTTTTCGTATGTTATTTGCGGAGAAGTTATTCTGAGATATATATATATATCGGATATCGTCTCTAAATATATATATATATATATATATATATATATATATACTATATATAATATATATATATAAAAAAACACTTGTTCAAACAACTGTCACAAAGCATCAAATCCACAAGAGCTGTTTGAATACAAGCTAATAATATATAATACTATATATATATATATATATATATATTAATATATATAATATATATATACAGAATAACTTCTCCGCAAATAACATACGAAATACA
>NC_033628.1:2804951-2806214 GCF_001540865.1 Ananas comosus
GGGACACCAAATTTTGTATAGTTAAACGGGGGGACACCAAAGTAAAAATAGAAAAGCCTTCGAAAAAGCAATTGTAAAGCAATTTAATATATGTTTTTTGAAGTCTATTGGTAGATATAAATAGCTTATAAGTGAAATCATAGGAAATTAAAATTGAAACAGTGACTAAATTCTTTTTTTATTATTATTTTAACTATTGTTTTTCTCTTTTTGCTTTGGTGTCCCCCCGTTTAACTATGCAAAATTTGGTGTCCCATGATTTCACTCTTTCGTGCTTTGGTGTCCCCCCCAAAAACTTCAAAAGGGAATATATTTATCGTAAAAACCTTCAGGTTAAGAATTTCCGTCACAAACTAATCCCCTATTCTTATCCCGACCGTTTGCTCGCTCGGCC
The DNA here is from genome assembly GCF_001540865.1 of Ananas comosus. Taxonomy (NCBI): domain Eukaryota; kingdom Viridiplantae; phylum Streptophyta; class Magnoliopsida; order Poales; family Bromeliaceae; genus Ananas; species Ananas comosus. The sequence continues at coordinate 2,805,346 of NC_033628.1, forward strand.
GAGCGCAAGCCGAGCACAAGCCGAGCTATAAGCCGAGCGAGCTCGAGCTGAGCTTTAATTTACTCGGCTCGAACTTGTTTTATTTTCCGAGCTTTAAGTAAAGTTCGGCTCGAACTCATAATGAGCCGAGCAAGCTTAATCCGAGCTTTTCGAGCTTTTCGAGCTTATATATATATATATATATATATATATATATATATATATATATATATATAGTAAAGTGAGAATGCATGAAACCACAGGGGGGGTTTTTGAAGTTTTCCCTTTATATAACTTATATCTAGAGAGTGTTTGTCTTACATTTTATTTATTTTATCTATAGAAAAAAAAAAATTTATATTACATCGAGATGATCACTGAAAAAAATCTACCAATTAGATGGATGAAATATAAAATATATTTATTTTTTGGGTGTATGGATACTATTGCTCGTAAACTCTATTTGTTATTGTCTTTTTTTAAATCATTTAAGGGGAAGTTCAAAATTTATCGCCTGGTATCTTGTGGTGTTTGATCTTCTAAAAAATATCCAGTAAAATAATTTTTCGACTGAAAACATAATTTTCTTCCATCTAATTTTTGAAAAAAGTAATTTCTATTTTTTCTGATTTCATAAAAACTATTTTGATTTTTATTATTTAGTAAATTAAATTAGGTTTTAGGACATAAGTGCAATCATTTTTATAGTTCGTGTCGGTATTGCAATAAATTAAAATTTAAGGATTAAAATATCATTCGACTAATAGTTTGAGGATCGAACTTGTAATTTACGCAAAATATTAATGTTTTTTGAACTTTGGATCTGTTATACTTGATCATTTATTTTTTTAAAAAAATAAATTTTAGTTTTTTTTTTTTTTTTTTTTTTT
>NC_033628.1:2806226-2876619 GCF_001540865.1 Ananas comosus
TTTTTTTTTTTTTTTTTTTTTTTGTCCCACCTGACCATAAATTCGATTCTTGCATTCATGCCGCCGTCAGATTTCTCGCTCCTGCTTGTAATGGTCCTCGTCCTTGCATTCCTTTTTCTTTTTTTTTTGGATACATTTTAGATATCATCGTGTGGTTTCGTACTTTAAGTATTTTATAGTTTAAAATGAATCAAGTTAGTGTCCTGTAATTTCATTTTTATCTTTTCGTCAGCTTCTTCGTTAATATTTCGTTAAATTATATATAAAAAATTTCAGATATCCCACCTAGATTTACTAAATATATTCACTTTAGTACCCTTTAGTTTTAACTTTGTCACTGATTTAACGAAAAAAATGAGTAGAATCGATAATAAAAAAAAAATAATAAAACCATATGGCACTAAATTGATACATTTTAAATCATAGAATACTAAAGTGCGAAAATGTGAAACCACATGGGTGGTATTTAAAGTTTTTCTTTTTCTTTTTTAAGGTAGTGTCTTTCTATTACTTAAGTTTAGCGATGCAAATAGGACAGATTTGGGGTGGAAGGTGCCTTCCGTCTAAAATTTCATTTTTTTGTGATTGAGATGGATTTTAATCCTCGTTTACGTCCCCACTTATCGCTTCATTCAAGACGGATCTGGCGGGAGTAAATTTAGGGCGGGAGTAAATTTAGGGCGGGTCAATGCCGGAGCTCCACCAACTGGAATCCATTTGCATCTCTACATAGGCTAGATGTCCTAGAAAAATAAAGAAATGAAGTGCATTATTAATAAGATGTGATTGTTTAGTTGATTTTGCTTATCATATTTTAAAGATAATTTCATATGTATAGCAATAAAGTTCTAAAATTAATTATAAATAAATTTATTCCTGCAGAATTTTAATTATCAAATATATTTTTCTAAAACTTCAAAATATTTAAATTTATATCTATTAAACTTTCTTTGGTTGGACTGTCACGCCCCTGTAAAAAAAAAATTTGTTATTTTAAAATAATCATAAAAAAATTATAAATTTATGGTCCATGTGCAATCATACAAAAATTGGAAAAAAAAAAGTAGAATTAATATTGAAAATAATATAAAAATAATTATCTATTAATCAGAGTTTTACACTTTGTCTTATCCTATTTAATCTAATTTTAGATACTAAATTATTGTATAATATTCAAATCTGGTAAATGGGTCGGATTCTGATTGGGTTATCGGGTATCGGACCTATTTAGCACAGGTACCAAATGTAGACGTGGATTTTCAAATCTAGGCTAATATCTCGGCCTTGGTTGGTGGGGCCCAGGAACCCCTACCAATGCATGTGATTGGGGCTCCCTTTAAAGAATCTTTAGTGGCCCCATGTAAACTGCGTGGTGACCCTTTTTTGATATTCCCACTCTCTTCTTTTGATAAACTGCAAATACCAGTACAAGGTATAATAATAATTCCTAATTATTATACTCTTTCTTCGCCAAGTCACCCATTTATTTTAGAATTATTATTATTTTTTTCTCTTATATTGTCTTGTTATTTTCTTTTTTTTTTTTATTGATCTCAATATTAAAGTGTGTGTGTTTGTTTCACCGAGAGTGAAAGGATATGAATTGTTTGATTTATGGTAACTTTATATTTGGTCGAAACTTAAATTTTTCAAAATAACGTAATTGACCTCGGCCCATCTGTGGCGAAAGTCAAATATGAAACAAAAATAATAAAAAAAATATTAGTTCACCACTCACACACCTCTAACTTTTCAATGTGACGTCCCACTTCTCAGAAGATTACTTTTTTCTAGAATTTTTTTAGTCCTAGCATGCTTAACCTTTTTAGTTTTTTGGGTCTAGTTACCGTCCAAAATACTATAGTCGGGTTAAGAGTTTTAGGCTTGTTATATCAAGGCAATGTGAGATTCATCTTGCTAACCTTAATCGATCTTATGAGGAATCTCGCTCCACCCACAATGATAGTTAGCCGGAGAATCGGAGCTTTCTACTTGATGTATGATCTTACCTCAATTGACACTTATCTCATACTTTTGACTGGTGATTAATTTCGATACCAACTGTGACACCCCACTTGCCAGAGGGTCACCCATCATAAAACTTTACTAGTCCTAGCACGTTAATTCTCTACCTCTTGAGTCTAACAAATGCCGGGTTAAAAGATTTAGGCCTATTATATTTTATATTTAGGACTATTCTAAATCCTAGAAGTGTCAAATACGTCATTTACTTCCTACTAAATAAACAGTAGAATTAAAAGAACATCAGTTTCATAGCTATACAAACAAACAATAGAAGGAAAGTAAACTTTACCTAAACTTTAGTTTATCTGAAAATTTACTTCAATCTAAATTTCATTCTCGGTAAAACAAACATACATCTAGCAAATGGGAATTACCACCCTAGCAGTTGTTGGGCAAGTATAAGCACATAACAAATAGAGGCAAAAGACCGACCGTTCCTAAAGCAAGTGGCAAAGGGCTTAGTGGTTGGTAGCCGAGATTTCAAGTTCGAATCCTAGTTGATTCATATTTCCAGCTAAATTTATTTCTAAATAAAATAAACGAAGCTGATAGCATGCTATCTATCTCTCTCTCCGAAAAAAAAAAAAAAAATAGAGGCAAAAGAGCTCATCTTATATTGGGGGTTGGGTGTTTTTTTTTTTTTTTGACCCTTTTATTTAGGCTTTAGATTAGATCGGCGCCGGAGAGGAAAAAGCACTGCTTTATGCGGCGATTGTGCTTTTTCCTGTGTGGCCATATTGTGGCCTGTTTTGTTACCTTTTGTTGGATTAAATAGAATAATAATTAAATAAGATAAGATTAGAAAGCGGTATTACTTGAGACAACAGAGAGTTTAGCGATACAGATGCGTTACAAGTCATAAACTGTAGGGGGTGGGCCTGCGAATCTTACTTCTTTTCTGACATCACTCTCTTGTCTTATTCTAATTAATCTGATGCCGAATGTTCATCCGATGTATGGTAATTCGTTCGAGTTTACTTTCCAGTTGCGAACTGCTATTTTTATCGGATAAAGCTTAAGAGGAGAGCTCTCCATTTGAAATCCAATCTCTTTTGATTAGGTGGTCTTAAATTGTTGAATATTGCTTCAGTACAAAAAGTGATCTTGCTTTTAAGTAGTGCCCCCCACATGGACCATCCTATTGTATTTAATTTTCAACGTAAGTATTATTCCTAGGTATGTTTTGTACTATTATTTTTATCATCATCAGAAAAAACATTACTAATTCTAATTAAATACAATGCATCTACCCTGATACTAATAAATTTAAACAGCTATTTATTTAATGTGTTTGAAATTAACCAAACCACCAAATTATTGTAAGAATATGCTGTATTTGGTCCCCACCTTAAACTCTATTTATAACCAAGCTAATTATGAGGGAGAGAGAGAGAGAGGGGCTGTGCCCATGTGATCCAATACTCAATATTTGGATCTTACTAGCTAATTGCTATGCACCTTATGTACATGCCATAAACTCATGTCCCCATGTCAACCATACTCTTCACCAACAATCTATTCCTTTGAATTTGAACCTTATTCTTATTTTCTCTCTCTCTATTATTCACTAGTTTTCTTTTCCTTGCATGTTGCAGTGTTTTAAAACGACGGCCAATCTAACTGGTCAGATCGTGACTCAGTCCCTAGGTCGGTTCGATTTGACACATAAAATTGGAAAGCTGTAAAGCTTGCGTTGATCGGTTTAAACCGGTGGTTTAACCAGTAAACTGATGAGCCGGTCCGATTTCCATTGGACTGGTTCGAACTATCACTTACCATTAATCATCAATCGGACGGTTCAATCGGTTAGGTTTAGATTTTTTTTTTCTTCTTTATCTTTATTACTTATGACACCATACTGATGTCATTGGTTTAATCGGGAGAACCACTGATTGCATCAGTTGAATCATGATTTTTTTTTTTTTTTTCCGTTCGTAGGTAGGCTTCATATTAAATTCTGAAATTGGAGCCACAAGCTCCGAATGTAAGAACATGCGGGGCTCGAACTCCTGGCCTCGAAGTTCATGCCAAGAAAACCTTGAGATCGGGCGAACGGGCTTAAATTAGGGTGCTAACAGCGGAAATGTTTACGATTTTACAGGGATGACGGCGACGGCACCGGGAGCTCGGGAGGCAGCAATGGCGGGGTCGGCATGACCACCAGCAGTGGCAGCGGCAGCGGCAGCGGCGGCAACAACGGTGGCGGAGGAGGAATGGGATACCTTGGGATGGTGTTTGCGAGCAGCGCAGACCGCACTTCTTTCTGCTATTCCAATATGCTTTTATCTTCTTCTTTATTTGTGACATTATTATTATTTTCATTATTGTGCTTGCATCCCTTGTAGCAGTAGTACTACATTGACACTACTAAATTATAATTATTTGGAAAAAAAAATTAAAAAAGAATTAAGGGAAAAATAAGAGAGGAAAAGTTAGCACTACTATAGATAGCATTAAGATCTCAGGTGATTGCCTTGTGGAGAGAGAAATCATTGTATCATCACATGCCAAAGGAATATAATTAGTCACCTTGGCTAAGAGATTGATTCACAAGAAATGGCAATTAAAGTTTTTATTCTCAGCAATTAAAGAATCATCATACTCAAACCAATACTTTGATTAATGCATTTGCATTATAAAATGATGGTATAAATGATTGAAAGGATTGCATTATGAGTTGAGAAACAATAATTTTCTAAGAAATATTAAGCTGTCGGAATGTAATAAAAACTCTCGCTCGCGCTGGACTCGAGACATTTTGATCTTGACTCAAAGAGAATTATTTTAATTGGCTCGGAATGCAAACTTTTGAATTAATTTCATTTAGGAGATTGAGTTTTCTTCTTAAAAAAATGCTAGTAATTAAGTGTCCATATATTATCTTTCTGTTGATGAACTAAATATCATTTAATGAATGTGACAATTTAACATATGCTTTTAAATTTACTTTAAAAAAGAAATAGGAAAAAGAAGAACATTTTTGAGATATAATTTGGACCCAAATCCATTGATTAAAGCTTACTCAACCTGAACTTTTAAGCATGAGTTAAATAGTGGTTATAATAATAGGATTATATTTAGCAAAGACTCTTGATCCATTGGTTTTGGCCCTATTTCCTTTTTTCCTTTTCCTTTTTCTTTATATATTTGTTCTCTTTCTTTTGTTTTTTTTTTTCGTTTCACTCTTACTAACTTGAATAATTTATTGGATGTGAGCTCAATCCTGCAGATGGAAATAGTGGGTGATCAAAATTTTTCTCTGTGGGGCGCCAAAAACATAACACAAATATGAGTGTAAATATGAAAAAAAAAAAAAACTTAGCACCCAATAATTACTATCTATATATATAATAATATAAAATATGAGGACGACTCCTACGCTTTCAAAAGTACGGAGGGCTCTGTGCTTATAAGTTATTTTTGCTGATAAGACATCTGATTCGACGATCAGTTCCATTACAGATGACGTTTTGGAACTCTCTAGAAACGAAATTTCATTAGTTTTTTATTTTTTTGCCTAGTAAACGAATATCCTCAAATTAAATGGCTGAAATTAAAAATTTCATAAAACATAATGACAAAAGGCTAAAATTTCAAATCGAAAAATATTGATCTTGCTCAAGTGGCAAAAGGTTTGGTGGTTGGTGCTCAGATTCTAAGTTTGAATCCTAGTTGATTCACATTTCTAACTAAGTTTGTTTCTAAAAAAATAAGAAAGCGAATAGCATGCTACCTTTTTGGCTTTCTCTCACTCAAAAAAAAAATATTGATCTTGCTTTGAATGTTTAGTATAATTTTCTGTTAAAATTTTGTGTAATTTTGATTGTTCTACACCATCAAACTTGCAAACGTGCTACATCGGTCATTAAAATAGTTATTTTTATGATCCTTTGATCATTTGTTAAATAATATTGAAAAATTATGAAATTTAGTTTTCAAATAATTTTAATAGCGCAGATCATGTCTAGCATAGCTGATCGTCAAATTGAATGTTCTATCATTAAAAATAATTTACAAGAGTACATGTCCTCCGTATTTTCAAAAGCGTGGGAGACGTACTCTATAAAATATAGAAAATAGAAGTTGAGAAAAATATTACTAATAATATGAAATTATTGACATATTAGTGTGAGCTTATATAGTTACATATTTGTTCCGGCAAACTCTACAATAATAAGGAGAGCGATGCTACTCGTACACCTATTAGGTAGGTTTAACTCTTAGAAAAAACTTTAAATATCTTCGGTCCGGGAAGAATTAGCATTTTATCATTTTCTTCGCTTTTTATTTTTTATAATTGACTTCAGCCCTGATGGACCACAACCTACTGTATTATTTTGAAAAGTTTGAGTTTCAATCAAATGTGAGTTATAATGAATCAAACAATAAAAGACGGTCGGTCAAAAATCCCTTCACTCCACTGCAAAAATATGCAGAAGATGAAATAAAAATTAAATAAATTTAAAAATTGAGTAGTAATAGAATTAAAATTTTAAAGGTTTGGTGGTTAACTTCTAGACGGGTCGAATGTTCAAATTAGCTCTCTTAAAAAAGAAAAATCAGCAAAAGAAATTTTCTTCCTTTTTTTTTTTTTTTGCTTTTTCGGGTAAACTCTGAACCGGGTTTTGACCCGAATGCCCAACCCGGGTTGCCGCGATAAGTTCGCCCGTAGATCAATTTCCGATTCGGTGGGAACTCGGAGAAGCTTTTCTCCCCTTCTCCGCCCCCTTTCTCCCGCCGCGCCTAAAACCCTAAACCCCCGCACCTCGCCGATTCCCCACCGCCTCTCCTCGCTATATATATATATAAAAAAACCCTAGCGCCAATCCCGCGCCGCTGTTTCTACCCTTCTCTCCTCTTCCCCTCTACCCCTCCGCCTCCTCCACCGTCGCCGGAGATGTCCCTCGACGGCGCCTTCTCCCCCGCCGCCGCGCTCCGCCGCCTCCTCGCCCGCCACCCCGCCCTCCGCGGCGCCGACCCGCGGATCGCCGCCCTCGAACAAAAGGTGCCGCCTTTCGCTCGATCCTACTCTCTTATCCCATTGAGTCATCTCTCCGGTCCCGTTGTATGGTGTGGTGCTGGTGGATGAAGTGCTTTTTTGAGTTGTTCCGTTAGGCCCAGCACTGGGCTGAACTTTTATCAGCAGCTTCTTCTCTAGGGCGGAAGTGGAAGTTCCGAATTGGGCCTGTTTGGTCCTGCTGGATGGTGCAGTGTTGTTGGATAAGTGCTTTTGGAGTTGCTCTGTTAGGATAAGCATTATGTTGAAGTTTTGTCAGTGGTTCGTCTATGCGGCAGAGGTGGAAGCTCGGAATTGGGCCTGTTTGGCCCGGATATAGCTTTTAGGAAGTGTTTTTTTGAGCGGTGCCGTGCGAGGAAGCACTAGTAGCTTCTTTAGGAAAATTCATGTGATAGCATTGCTCTTTGTTAAATTAGAAGCTTCAAATTGGAACTTCTGATTTTAAGGCCCAAAAGCTCATTTTAGCTTCCTTCTTGTTTGCCGAAAGTCTGGTAAGCTGTCCAGGTAGATAAGCAAAGTGGCACTAATGCTTATGTGTTTGGGGGTTAGAAGCACAAAATCCAAACTTTTCTGTTTGCAAAAGCCAAAACACCTACTTGACATGGTTGTAGTTTAGAGTAGAAGTAGAAGCATTGCCAAACAGACACTTAGTTAACATTGTGGTAATGAGCAGGGCGAAGCTTTGACGGCAAATGATTTGGTGGCAGCATTGGCCGACCCATTCCTCCACCCGAGCTACACAATTCCTATAGTGGGATGCTTCCGCCCGCTCTGTCAGAAGATTGTGGAAAGGGCTGTGGCGAAGCTGGGTAGCATCCCGAGCCTCGAATTGGAATCGGACGAAATTGCAGAGGAGGTTGGTGACCATGATGTATGCGTTATAGACTTCTATGCTGGGAAAGGGAGGGGTTTGAGGCTTCATGAGCTTGCTTCTTTCGCCTTATGTCGGGCCCTTGATTTGGCGCCCTTCTTGTTGAGGTAATTCTTTTTGTTTTGTTCTCTAAGTTTTGTATGTTCCATGTAGTTTTCATGGGCAATGCAATGAAAATAAGAATTTAATGGTTTCTCCAGTCACATTGCATATGCAATGTCAATATTGACTAGTTTCGGTATAATGCATTATACATTTAATTTATTTGCGAGTTGTACTGACGCAAAACAAGTTCTAGTTGGTTTAGATCAAGTTAGTTTTATTTTATTTGAGTCAATATTATGTATTTAAGTTTATTTTGTGTTCAGTTAAGGTTGTTTTAAATGAGTAGGATATCAAGTTTCTGCATGATGAATATGCGTCTTGATTTGTCTTGCATCATATTCATCTATATGCAAAACTTAATGAGGCATTATGAACTTCGTACTCATGCACGACTTTCAATTATAACTAATGTGAATTTGTCATTAACAAGCTGAAAAGAATAAACACTTGTGGTGTTGGTAATGGTGTACATAATTTCTTTATATGTTTGCAGAAGTACTTTAAGTTATTTCAAGTTCGCTCCTCCACCTTTTCAGCGCCTTATCTTGGCAGGCTTACCTTCACCAATAACAGAAAAGGTTGTTCTTCACTTCTTTGATTTGTAACTTTTTGGCATTCTAAAATGCATAGATCATTGTAATTCTTTTGTTGACGTATCTGTATTATATTTTATATTCCCTGAGAGCTTAATATTGAGTCCTCATTTTTGTCATATAGTGGTAGGATGAGTTGGATTTTATCTTCATGTGTTATTTACTTCTGCAACCTGTGATAAGGCTCCATTTCTTGAATTGCTGATGTTAAAGACAATCTACATACCTGAATAGGAAGGTTATATCGTAATTATCAACTTGTTATTTGCCTCTATATTACATTGCTTTCTCTCTTTCTCTGTCTATCTTTCTAATGACTTAGTAGGCATTGCTTTGTCGTGTCTCACCAAATGCAAATGTTAGATGAAGTGGATTTAAGGAAGGAAAAAAATGATGCAAATGCTTTTTGGATTGCCTTTTCTTTTTCAGGAAATTTTATGGCATGCCTTTTAGAAAGCAGAATCAACACTGTGCGTACTTTGATATCATAATGTGCAGTAAAAACAAAGTTCTTTGCTTGCATGGTCATTATTTGATCTTTAACTTAAGGTTTATCTTTAAGATGTTAAATTATGTTGTAGAAACCATTTTTAAGTTTTCATTTATCAACTGATTCTTCCTCTCCAAACTCACCTTCTTCTCCGAACGTGATTTTCTTGATACCTCTTCCAGGCTTAGTCAATTACTTAAAAGACTGTTTGATGTTGAAACCACCTTTTCAACTGGGGGTGGCAATTTCAGTGTAATATGACTCAAACATGATCAGATATGACAGGAGGTTATTGAAGAAATCTGAAACCAACACGAAACAAACCTGTTTGAGTTGAAAACAATACAGCATTACGCGATATGACCTGAATAAAAAAGAAGTTAATATTTTGAGCATAACGTTCTTTTATAGACATTTGGACAAGCTTTGAATCGACACTACTAACACGATAGTTGAACAAAGCTTGCCACCTGAATTGCCAACCCTGTTTTTGACCAATCAATGTAGCAGATGTTCCTTAGTATCACTATAGCTACTTCTTATCTGTCATAGTGAAAATGGGTCAGCTACTTAGCATTTTTTTTTTTTATTGGTGAGGTTATTGTATGCTGCTAGTTAACATCCACTGCACTTGCTATTTTAGGCTGTAAAATTATTGCTTGAGGCCGCTCGAATATCTTATCGTTTCCTGGTCATGGACCCAAAAGTTTTCTCTGAACTTTGGGATTGGTCGTGTTTCTTAGATCTCGTGAAGAAAACAACTGATTTTCATTTATATTATGGCGTGCTGCTTAGTGATGTATTGGATGTAAGATGGTGCTCGATACAGATTCTATCAGTTACCCTAAAAACAAGTGATCGGGCCACTGAATGTTTTGGTTTTGGAGCTGATGAGATGGAAACTGAAAATTCTGGTCGTGAAGCCGAGGAGGCTTTCATGTGCTTACTGAGGTTGATTTTTCTCATTAATATTTGGAAATGATTTTACAGAGATATAAACTATTTTGTATAATCTTTACCTGTTTTTTTATTAATTTCTTTGTGCTTGCAGATGGGAGAAGTTTTGTATGGATACTTCTGTAGAAAAGGCTGGTTGTTATCTTCAACCAAGTGAAACTGGTAGCGGGTCCTATTTTAGTGGAACTACCAATTTGGGAACAGAATCTCCTGAAAACGCTTCTTTAATTGATTCTTTGTCGAATTTGCATGGCATCAGGTCTAGAGAGAGCCAATGCAATAGGACCACAAAATGGTACATAATAATTACATCATTACATATATTATGGGCTAAAATCTTGAAAACCCCTCTGAATATACTGCAATTTTCTCTTACCACTTTTGAGAATGAAATCCTGTAGAAACCCTGCATTAATGTTCATGCTGTTAGCACTAACCCCCTTTCATAATTTTATCATCCATGAAACCTTATAAAATCTTAAAATACCATTCCATGTGCCTAATATATGACTCATATTGTGGGAAAGCAGTGTCCGGACATCCTTTTCTGTCCTCCTAACCAACTTATATATTTTTTGTTCCTTTGCCAATGCACTATTCATAAAGTGAAGAAAAAACGATTATAAGGTAGTTAAAAGGGCAAGAAAGAATGCTGGGATACAAAATGGGTAGTTGGTAATGGGAATGAAGTTTTAAATGGATGATTAAATTACAAGAGGTATTTAGTGCCAAGACCATGAAAATTTGGTTTTTTTTATGGGGGGTGGAGGGGNGGGGGGGGTGGTCTTGGGTTTGTGCAGGCTTTTGCTAATTGGGGGGTAAGGTGCAAAAGGCGATATGCTTGGGATTATCTGCATCTTACATTATATTTTTTTATTAATTTGAGATTATTGATCTTTATGTTTTATATGTGTTTTGTTACTGCCATAATATTGTTGATTATTTCTTGCTGCTAGCCCATTTATCCTGACCACTTCGGTGAGGAAGAGCTTTGAGGTGACTTTCATGGCTGTTGGTCAAAAGTGGCCCGTGCTTCTCCATGGTCCTGTAGGTGCTGGAAAGACTGCACTAATTAACAGGCTAGCTCAAATCACCGGAAACCAAGGTATCCTTGAGAATCTCATCTACTCTATTTAAATAACTCAATTAATATCACCTATTTTAGGTATTCCTATTGAAGCTCTGTACTTTAGTTTTGAGCTTGATGCTTATAGCAACAAAAACAGAAAGCCCTAATAATATTATTGGAAATATGTATGGGTGCCTATTTGTATGTTTGAACAAATCTAGTGATAACTTACGCGCTGTCGACTTTCTTTTTTTTTTTTTTTTTGCCATTACATTCTAGGAGACTGCTTTTATCCTTTGGAGAGGTCTTGGAAATCATGATTTTAAGGGTAATGTATTCCGCCTACAGGATGGTTATTTTCTTAATTTGAATTTGAACATTTAAACTAAATGTTATTTAATTTTGGGAAATTTCATTAGGTTCAATCAGACGTCCTTCCCGTCAAAGAGATGGAATATTTAATCATTCTGTTTGGAGTGAGTTTTCTCAAATCAACAAAGTGATAATGTGACAGCTCAGAGATTAAACTTTAGAACCATAAAAGGGGAACCTATCTCCTACGAACTATTGTTGTGGGAGTCCATGCATTTGCCACAATATTTATGTTACTCTGTAGAATAGGGATATAATCAACCAGACAAAAGGAGAGTATTTTTATTTGATAATATGATTAATCTGCATTTGTCGTGTAGGTAATGCTACTTGCCTTGACAAATTGTACATATAGAATTTTTAATCAACATAATTGCATGGTGTAAGCCATGTATAGTCGTTGGTGTATTGCAGCTTGCCCCAGCAGCCTGGCAGTGCTGCCGTTTGCTGCTATTGTGCTGCCATCATAACCTAGAAATCATTGTTGTGTAGATTTCCTAGACTCTAGTAGGTTGCTGGTTTTTTCTCTGCCCTCCAAAAGTTACTCCTGAATTTTGAGTGGAGGAAGTAAAAGGGAGCTAATAAGTTAATGGTTTTGGGTCGACGGGCTCAAGTCTTAACAAACTTGTCCAGACCTAGTATGCACAACTCAAGTAATGCATGGTGGGTTGGAACTAGTTTGTTAGGACCGGAGTCCATTAACCTGAACTGATTACTTATTTTCTTTGTGTCTGTATTTTCTTCCTTCCATAAACCCTTATGACAGGAGCCTAAACTTTTCTGGTGCTATTTTTGTGTGCTCTGTTTTTTTCTACTCAACATCCTATCGAATGGTTTGGCATCATTGGCGCAGCTATTGCTTCTTTGTTTATGTACCCATGTTGGGACAGCCTGTGTCATGTGCTATTCCCTGTGATGGCCAAACCTGCTAAGGCTGTGCTTTCCTTGCCCATACCGCCTTGTGCCACCTATGCCTTACCATGCTGAGTCTGTGCCGACATGTGGCATAGGGTCATGCTAACACCGTTTCGACAATATATATTTTTTTTTTGAGTTTTTTTAGGTTTTTTGAGTTTTTTTTAGGTGAAATGTTTTAGAAGGGCTTTTCCACAATTGAAATATATAGATCTTGTAAATCTACTAATATTTGGAGCAATCAGTTATTTCTGTTGTATAACATTAATATCTAGTGAAAAAAAACAAATAAGAAGATTTTTCCCCAATGTTTTTTTTTTATCATTTCAGAGCAAGTGAATTTACACATAGTAGTGTCTTCCTATAAATTTTTACCCAGTTATGACTTAAATTTTGTTTTCATGCTTATACTTTCATAATATATTTAAAATATTCCATTTGCAGTTATTAAGATCTTTATAAATTTATTCTTACTAAGCTGTGTGCGATGTAACACGGGAATTATTTTAATAGCCATTAGAGGTATTAAAACACTCAAAAACTAATTTTCCTAAAATTTTATTAGAAAAACCCTTGCTAATGCATGCCAATATGCTAATGGCATGGCCCTGGCATGGGGAGTGTGCCAACATTGGCTCGTGCCGTGCTACCGTGCCGTGGCGTGCTGTGCTGTTGGCACAGAGGCGCAGGCTGTGCCAGTGGCATGTTAATCCTTTGCTAGCGGCAACTAGATCTTTACCCACTTATCAGCGTACTTAAAGCTTTCTATGAAAAATGACACATAATGTACGATTGATAGCTATTTAAATGATCTGTGTGTAATTATTATGTTATTCGAATGCCATAACGCAAAATGAAGAAAACTAACCTATTTCATCCTTCTTTTCCAATGAAGGTCAATGTTAAATGAATATTTAGATCAAAGTATTTCGACTGTAGTTATTTTTATCTCTATAGTTTTATCTCTATAATCTATTAATGCTTATACTTGCGTGGCTTTTCTTAGTTCTTTGTAATTTTGCATTTGCAGTGTTGTTTGTTCACCTTGATGAACAAATGGACAGCAAAACATTAGTAGGGAGTTACATCTGCACAGAGAAACCTGGTGAATTCAAGTGGCATCCTGGATCACTTACACAGGTCTGTACCCATCTTCATTCCTGATGCAAATGTGCTCAAAACTCCATACTTACTTCTGCTTTACAAACTGTCGCGGCAGGCTATCTTAAAAGGATTTTGGATTGTTTTTGAAGACTTGGACAAAGCACCTAATGACATCCAGTCAACACTATTACCTCTACTGGAGGGTTCAAATTCTTTTGTAACTGGTCATGGGGAGGTAATCAGTTCACTTTTTATTGTTTAATTATCTTCAGAGTGGATTCTTATGACTCTTATTGATACAACTTGTTCTGAATTATGGCAAATTCTACGTACCCTGAATTATCATGCGAAGTCTCATATTCATTCTTTTTCATGTGATACTACGCTCTATTTTGTAGGCTTACAACTCGTCTGTTTATCTTTAATTTTGGAATAATATATGTAACTGGTGCAGGCTGTAGAAGTGGCTGAAAGTTTTCGCTTATTTGCCTCAATTACAACTTCAAAGAATGAGATGTGCCATGCCATGGAAGGTCAGGCTATTTATGTTCTTCATATTGAGAATCATTTCATTGTTGAACAATTTTCTTAGTAGATTACGATGTGTGCTGTATACGATATTGAATATTTCACGAGTAGGGATTTCAGATCTGCTAAACACATGCAAAGTTTTAGATTAGGTTTGGCAGGGTCTCAGAGCTATGGTCCTCTGTTGGACTAGCTTTCTTTAGTTTCTTCTTAGTTACCTTCTCTTTTTATTACGGCCTTTTGCTCTAATGGTCTAATTGTTGGAGCAGCGAGGAAAAATGCTGTCAATGTTATGATAGCCATTTGCTTTGATAAAACCTTTTAATTGTATGAAAAGATATATTGTTGTTGGTAATATTGATGGTTATTTGGATTCATATATACTATTTATTCTATTAGAATATTGTATCAGAGTGATTATCAAGGGCATAAACTTTTAACTGTGATAGGTGGAATCAGATGAAAGATCCTGGTAGATAAAGTTTGTAGATACTATATAGTAATAGACCATTATCTTGCCAGGTCAAACATCAGAAATTCTGTAAGCACAATTAAGATGTTTTCCATTCTTTAAACAAACAAGCCTGTGCAGCGGTGCTTGTGAGTGAGAGCATGTACATATCATTACTTGAGAAGTTGCTGTCCTGATTGAACTTGTTGGAGGAAAGTCAACCATATGAAAGGCGCTTTTCTGAGCCATCAATACGTATAAACCAGGACACCATATGCCCTCGCTGCTCTAGTTTGATTATGTTGTTACAGCATTAGTAGTTGTGGTATTGAATCAAACAGCCAGCTAATCCTTACATCAAATTTCTAGATGGCTGACTAAAAATTTTCAATCGCTGACTCTCATCAGCTGCCCACTATGCTAATTAGTGGTCAATTGAGTCCATTATTTCTTGATATTTACAGGAACTGTTACTTCAAGTATTGTCATTACTTGAAAAATAGCAAATTTGTTTGATCTTTGTAAATACGCTTGTTACTCTTTTATCTTCCATACCGTGTTTTAATGTTTATTGTTTTCTGTGGATTGAGGTTTGGCGGAAACTGGAAAAGAATGAAAAATTAGTTTAATTGTTATTTGAAGTCACTAAAATAAACCTTCTGCATGATGTTGTTCACTTTGTTGTACAGGAAGACTGTCCTTCAGTGTCCTATGGAGAAAGGTGATGCTGGGGGCTCCCACTAGGGAAGACATGTTAGATATAGTCAATGCATGGCATCCCAGTTTACAACCTATTCTTGCAAGGCTCATTGGTAGGTCGCTGTTTATGCTAATTACTGTTTCAATTACCGTTCATTCTTGCATGTTAGTGAAAGGCAGTATTTTCTGTACAGACACCTTTGAAAGGGTGAACTATATCGCTTCGTGCCATATGGGAGTTCAGGCTGGTGGGTCTGCATCAGGTGGCACTCTTAGTAGGTTCTCCTTACGGTATGTGGTTGCTAAGATTCTCTGTGATTGAAATATAGCATTCCCATGATATTGCTGCTATCTTGCAATTTGCCTTCAACTTAACAGGGATTTGCTCAAATGGTGCAAGAGAATAACAGATCGACACCTCAGCTTTTCTGGTTCTGGTCTTGTAGCTGCTGATTGCCAATATATTTATCAGGAGGTTTTTTTTTTCCCCTGAAAAAAAAAAGCATATCACCCTTTCATAACAACTCTCATGCAAAGTATCTGTTTGATCTTTTGCTGAGGCATATCTTACATTCTTCAGGCAGTTGATATCTTTGCTGCCTCCTTGCCCTCGTTGGATAAGAGGCTATTGATAATGAGAGAGATCGCTAGTCATTTGGGTGTTTGTCCACCTGAAGCCTTGCACCCAATGAACAAGCTTATTCTTCAGGTTTATATTGCCTTTTTTGATTCATCTGTTCTTTTACTCCATTGATTATTTATATGCTAACATGGTTCTTTTGCAGAATCAACATGGCAATTTACAAATTGGGAGAATTAATTTGGAAAAGACAGAGACTGCAGTATATTACTTGGACTGACTGAAGTACTTTTTGTCTATGCTGTTTCTTGTTCTAACTAATTGTCTTTCTAAATTGCAGATCAGGAAGGAAGATAGACCTTTTGTTCATCTCCGGAGTACCTTGCATGCTCTCGAGAGGGTTGCTTGTTCTATAAAGTTCAATGAACCTGTTCTTCTAGTTGGTGAAACTGGTACTGGGAAGACGACTCTTGTGCAGAATCTGGCCATGTGGCTTGATAAACCACTGACTGTGATGGTATAGCATATTAGAATTATATGTTTTTCTATCATCTCTTCTTTGATGCATCTCTTATTGCAAATGCTGATTCCACGTTGGCATCGTATTGCTACAGAACTTGAGCCAGCAGAGTGATGTGACTGATCTTTTGGGAGGATTTAAGCCTATGGATGAACGGTCTATTTGTGTTCCTCTATACCACGAGTTCAATGAATTGTTTTCTAGTACATTTTCTAAGGTAAAGACTGCAAAGCTATCTCCCACTGTTCTCTTTGTTTCAATGGAGTGAGCACTTCTAATAAGATGTCTTTTTTTCTCTTGTGATAGGATAACGTAGCTTTTATCCTTTATTGTGAAGAGCGTATAAAGGAGAAGAAGTGGAAAAAGCTACTTCGTGCTCTTCAAGAAGCTGATGAGAAAGCTCGGAAACTTTTTGAAAAAAGTGGTAACCCTCACTGTGGATCAAAGAGGAAGAGAGCTTTATCTGAAGAGCTTCTTAGTGGCTGGAAGTCCTTCTCTTTGAGGCTTAAAGCTGCTCAAAATCAAGATGGTGCGGCTGCTGGCATGTCTTTTAAGTTTGTGGAGGGAGCTTTTATAACCGCTCTGAGAAATGGCCACTGGATATTGCTTGATGAGGTGAATCTTGCACCTCCGGAGACACTTCAGAGGATCACTGCCGCTCTTGATGGAGATAGTGGTTCACTTTGTCTGGCTGAAAGGGGGGATGTGAATTACGTGGAGCGCCATAAGGACTTCCGGCTGTTTGCCTGCATGAATCCTGCAACTGATGCAGGAAAGCGCGATCTGCCATACATTCTGAGGAGCAGATTTACTGAATATTTTGTAGATGATGTATTGGATGATGAAGACCTTCGTCTTTTTGTTAAGAAGTACATGGAAGGCATGCACAAAGGTGAAGAAATGACCAATAAGATTGTTCAGTTTTATAAAGCATCTAAAAAGGAGTCTGAGGAGAGGCTACAAGATGGGGCCAACCAGAAGCCCCAATTTAGTTTGAGGTCCCTTGCTCGTGCACTGGATTACACTAGAAAGGCAGAGAAGCACTTTGGCTTCGAAAAATCCCTCTACGATGGTTTTTGCATGTTCTTTCTTACTTTACTAGACGGTCCTAGTGCGAAAATAATGAACAACATGATACTGTCGCACTTGTTCAATGGAAAGGCGCCTCCAACTCTTCCTTTCGATTCTTATCTCGTTGAAACATTGAATAATGAAAATGTTTCTGGATCAACTGATTTTGTGGAGACTGTAAGTGTTAAAGAGCATCTCAAGAGCATTGCACGTGCAATCTATATTAAAAGATATCCAGTTCTCCTTCAAGGCCCTACATCCAGTGGCAAAACTAGTCTTGTTCGTCATCTTGCTTCAGTTACGGGTCATGAGTTTGTGCGCATCAACAATCATGAGCATACTGATCTTCAGGAGTATTTGGGTTCTTACATTACTGATTCTCATGGGAGGCTTCGATTTCAAGAGGGCATATTAGTGAAGGCAGTTCGCAAAGGACACTGGATTGTGTTGGATGAGTTAAATTTAGCCCCTTCAGATGTATTGGAAGCTTTAAATCGTCTCTTAGATGATAATCGACAACTCTTCGTGCCTGAGCTTCAGGAGACAATAACTGCTCACCCTGATTTTATGCTTTTCGCAACTCAAAATCCCCCCATGCTTTATGGGGGCCGAAAGATGTTGTCTCGAGCTTTTCGCAATCGATTTTTGGAGATACATGTTGATGAAATCCCTGAAGATGAACTCACTATTATACTAGAAAAGAGATGTGAAGTCCCAAATAGCTCTGCTAAGAAAATGGTTGAAGTGATGAAGGATTTGCAGTTGCACAGGCAAAACAGCAGAGTATTTGCTGGCAAGCATGGTTTCATCACCCCAAGAGATTTGTTTCGATGGGCTAATCGTTTCAGGAACTTTGGGAGTTTGGCGAAAGATGGGTATTTTCTTCTTGCTGAAAGGTTGCGAGATGAAAATGAGAAAAAAGTTGTTCAGGAAACATTGGAACGCTGCCTGCGTGTGAAACTAAATATTAATGAATTGTATAACGGGGTAAATCTTTTTCTCCACTCAGGTTCTTCTAATCCTTTTTAATCAGTTAAATGATTCCTGTATTTGAACTAGTATTTCTGTTGGTTGCATTTTCTTCTGCTACTGGAGGCATATCTATCCATCAATCATGCATTAGCATCTTGTTGTGAAGAAAGATTGTATAAATAATGTAACTGTACTAGCATGCCTAAGAATAGCAAGAAATGTAGCAGCTATTTATGTGATGATTTGCGCAAGTGTCCATTTGATTTTATTGACCTCTTCATCCATTTTTTTGATAATTTCTGTTTACATTTTCTTTTTAAATGCAGGAGGTAGGCTGGGAGGATGAAGTCTCCAAACTCATGAAAAACCCAAGAATACGGCAAGATTTTGGAAAGTTAGTTCAAGTTCATTGTGTGCTCTTTGATACATTTGCCCTCCGGTGTCATTTTCTTATAGAAAATTGTTCTTGCAGCATTACCTGGACCAAAAGTATGTGGAGGCTATATTTTCTTGTCAAACGCTGCTACGAGTTGCGCGAGCCTGTCCTCCTTGTGGGTGAAACTGGTGGTGGGAAAACCACTGTATGCCAGGTGTTGAGTGCTGTTCTTGGGGCAAGATTGCACATTCTGAATTGCCATCAGTACACTGAAACCTCGGATTTCATAGGGGTTAGTTTAAATTTTTTAGTTTACTTTTCTCACTTTTATGTGGTTCTATTTGTTCTCTTTCGAAGTTTGTAGGTCAATAATTTGTTGACGGTGGCAATATCTTTGTAGGGATACTGTCCAGTGCGTGATAGGTCAAGATTAAGTGCGGATTTTAAAAATCTCGTTTCTAAGCTGCAGCAGTCCATGTTCTTCTCTTGCACTGCTGGAGATACTGTATGTCATCTGGTTTTTGGACCTTTTTCCTCTGTTTTGGCTGATTTTGACTTTACTATTTGCGAACATAACTTCACATGAAAATTTTCTTTATTTCAGGCATTATCTTTTGACATATCAGAAGCTGCTTCTACAATAAACCAGCTAAGTGGAATTATAGATAACTATGAAAAGAATAAGACTAAAAATCTTTATATTCCTAAAAAGGATGTTGTTGAATTTAAACGATATATTGATGACCTGATGAGGCTGAAAGAAAAATGGCAGACCATATTTCTTTGGCAGGATGGACCACTAGTACAAGCAATGAAGGATGGAGATATCTTTCTTGTGGATGAAATCTCTCTGGCAGATGATAGCGTACTTGAACGTCTGAACAGTGTTTTAGAACTGGACCGGAAATTGGTGGGTAATACCGTGATTTACCAATATGCTTGCACACAAATGACCTAGTAAATGAAATAGAAATTATTTATTTATTTATTTCTGTTTGAGCAGAAATTGGTTTATGAGAATACTATATGCACCTAAGATATTGATGATTATGGTTTCAAGATTCTGATTTTCTTGGGTACTTTATGTTTCAGACTACTGAAATTTAATTGATCTAAGACGTCCTTTTTGGCTGATATTTTTTTGACTTTTATTCCTTATATGCTTTGCATATAACTTGTGATTAGGAAGACTTTTATTTCATCTCCTTTCGAATTGGATTTCCCTGTACGTGTGTGTTAGTAACGGGCAGCATATCTAGGCTTGGTAACATTATTTCTGTCCAAAATCCAAATATCATAAAGAAGTTTGATTTCTTTTCTGTCCTTTAAAGTCATCCATTTTCCTTGATATGAAAATTAGTCGTGAAGTCTTGTCATATGATTTCTTTGTTTGCCCACATAACTGTGTTAGGTTTTGTCATCCTAGCTACTTGGTTTCACTATTTTGCTGGCTTTTATAAGCCTGTTGTAGTGAATCACAGGACTGATAGCACTCACCTTTACTTGTCTAGTAAGTAAGATACTGCATGGTTTATAATTGGGGTATAACAAGTGCCCTGGAACCTTTTCTGCTTGATAGTTAGTATTTCGATTTGCAGGGACTGTCAATCTTAGTTAAAAAGAAGTACACTTTGCTTTCACTGTGTTCGTTGTTCTTTTTGATTTAGTAGAGAAACATCTTATAAGTTGTGGTCTTTTTCCAGTCTCTTTCATTAATCTGTCTATGAGATCTGTGTCGATGTCAGTGCTAACATTGACCCAAATTAATTCCTTAAACATGCGTAAACTGTTTTCTATGCTTGTTGTTATTCTAGTTAGTTTTATTTTAGCATACATTTTAAAATTTGGTATTGGTTGCTTACAATTAATGAGTGCTTCATTCTTTCTGCAAGATGTAATTGCTTCAAGAATTATGTCTGTGAAGCTGTAGATGCTAACATGGGTTGACTCTTATTGTAGTCATTGCCTGAGAAAGGTGGCTCTGTTCTTGAGAAGATAGAAGCACACGATAATTTCTTTATCCTCGCCACAATGAACCCGGGTGGCGATTATGGTAAGAAGGAGCTATCGCCAGCTCTACGAAATCGGTTTACCGAGATATGGGTCCCAACTGTCATGGAAGTTGATGAACTGAAATCCATTGCTATTAAGAAGTTCGTATTCATTTTCACTTGAGTATTTAGATCGATTTAATTTCTTTGAATTGGTTGTTCATAGAAATCTGACTTGCCTTTTCTTTATGTAGATTTGCAAATCGAGAGCTTTCTTGTTTAGCAGATTGCATTATCAACTTCTGGCAGGCATGTTTTATTTCTTGCTTTTACTTCATCTGGCTGAATTCATGAACTTGAGCTTCTTTTTTTTGTTTAAATTTTATCAGTTGTATTTTCTAACTATTTTTTCCTGTGTATTTCCTGTTTGAGTAGTGTGGTGACAAAGAGAAGAACCAGTAGTTTTTTGTGATTTACTAGGTACTGCAGTAGTTTAATGATTTAAAGACAAAAAACTATATTTAAAAGGAATGGTTGTTGCTTGTTTACTGATAAAGGCAGAAGTTGTAAGATGAAATTATCTATAGGAAGACTTCTTTGTCATGAAGATTGCAATTATAGTATGATGCATTTTGTGTGATTGGTTCTTCATGTAATGGTTGTAGGTGTATATGAGCGATATAAGCATATAAGGATTTTTCTTGATTGTTGCAGGCATGATTTCACAGGTGTAATAGATCCCGTGTATTCACTTTTTGTTAGAGATTACTTAGAAGAGAAACAAGGATGCAACCATATTTCAATTTCTTGCTATTTAAATATGAACTTTAATACTGAAGCATGTATTGATATTAGAGTATCCGTTGACTCCTTTTCTATTTAGACATGAACTTCAACACTGTAGCTTGCATCGAGGTTTGAGGATCCGTTGCCGCATTTTCCATTAGTAGCAGTTGTAAGAACATGATTTACATGGGGATAGTTAATGTTGATATATTTATACTAAGTAATATATTGGCAAAATGTGGCTACAAAGTAGAATCCGTTTCTTGCTTTCTGCAGTATACTTTTTTATTATCTATTGAATTGCCTTGAGGATTTATTTAGTTTGACGTCTTCTAAATCAATGAGTCCCTACTTTGCTTGTTACAGTGGTTCAAGGGCAGAACACTAACAATACGGGATCTGTTATCCTGGATTTCATTTGTAAATGGGACAGAAGGAAGACTTGGACTGGGAAGTGCGTTGATACATGGATTATTCCTTGTCTTACTTGATGGCCTTAGTTTGGGTATATATCTCTTCTCCGGACCCTTTCAGTCCTCCTATTCTTCTGTTTGTCACCAGGGCTTGTTAGTTATCTTTGTGCATATACTTTGTGTGCATGCAACTCCTAGTTTATGTATGTGTGTATGCGTCATGTTTGTACGTATAAATGTCTTGATAGTCCTTGAATATTTTGGAAGTCTCCTGGCCTAGTTTCTTCGTTCTTAAAAATTTCTTTTAGAGCATTTGGCTGTTGAAATGATGAACATGCAGTTTGATATGACCTGAAATGTTGAATTTTATGGAAAAAGGATCATTACATATTAATCTCTTCTAGATAATAATCAAGTGGTTCAAAAAATGACAATTTGTCAGTTGATATAATAGGTTTTATATTGAATTTTTAAAAATATTTTGACTGTCTATACTGAAAAGATTAATCACTTTTATTTTTAGTTAAGGAATCCTTTAATCTTTATAAGCTTGTTTAGTTTATCTCATCGATTTATTCTTCACTTGATTTACGGTAATTTGTGAAACCAGTCTAGATCATATCTAAATTATGAATCTTCACTACAAATACTCGATGTTGAGCTTGACTTTGAAGTACAATGTATTGAGTACTCGGTATGTTTTAAAGTATTCTCTAAGAATGTTTTCCCTGTTATAGCAATTGTATCCTGGTTAAACACTTGACATACCTGTATAGCTGAATCCTTAGCAGTGCGCATACGACTTAACCGCACTCGCAGTCACACATAAACTTAAGAGGCAGTGTATCTCTATTTATTTCACGTGTATGATAAACACATGTATATGATTAGCATATGGAGCCATTGCCTTATAATAATATTTCATGACAGTACTTCCCCAATATATGCATGTCAATAAATTTTCTAGCAAATCTATCCATAATTTGATATATTTTGTGGCACCTACTGTAATGTCTTTCTTTTCAACGTAGAATAGTCCAGCATATTAAATCCATTAATAGCATTTAGTGTGAGATTTCGACTCTCCTATATGGCTGTTTGGACTGCGCGTTCATTTCATGGATGCTGTGTTTACTATTTTTGAATTTCTTGTTCCTGATGTTGCAATCTAAAAACTACATTACAGGGACAGGTATATCTAGAGGTGATGCTAACAAGTTGAGAGAGGATTCTCTATCATTCGTTCTTGGAGAACTACAGGTGAATGCCTTACAAGTTCAACAAAACTGCGACCTTAGTTCAAGAGACCATCCTTTGCAATTACGTTTATTCAAGCTCCCTTTTTGCTTGGAGTTTTACTATAACTAGACTGTCTGGATAGTATGTTCGTGGGAAGAACTCATGTGAAATGCCCAAAAGTTATAAAATGTGTCTTCTGACTTGGGCTCAGTATAACAAAATTTGACTAATTTAATTGGACTCTTAACTGCGTGATGAGGCCTAGTCTGGGTGGAATAACTTTCCCTCTCTCTCTTTCTTCCTTTTGTACTCTAAATGAGTAATTGCCTCATTCTCCTTTTACATGAATAGTTGATGTATATTTGATGTATATTTAGTTCTTCTTTTACACTACTGCATGAATTGCGATCCTTAATTACTTCCAATTACATTCTATGAAAAAAAAAATGTAACTAGATAAGTTGATCTCTTTTGTTGAAAATTGGTTAATGTATCTCTCTAGATCTTGAAAAGTGCTTAATTGTAAAAGAGCCGACTAAACTCAACCTTGTCCATGTTGGCCGGTATCCCTACCTATTAGTACACCAGGACTGATCACGCCCCGTGTTAGGATTAATAATAGGTTAACTCTTGACGTAGGGACACCCTTTCAATTTTCTATTGATTTAGTAGTTAAATCATTGAAGAAGTTTTAATGGCCAAATTGATTGCCTTAGTAATTCATTACTGGGTTTTTTATTAAATCATTAAATCACCACGCTGTGCTTCAAATTTGCCTATCAGATGACCCTATATTAATCTGATTGCATCATAAAACTGCATGGCAATCTAGCTTCATCTTTACTTAGAGCTCTAATAAATTTTTAATTGTTTGTAATGTTTTTCTCAAGGATTTAAGTGCCATGGCATGGGGTCGTTCCAAAAACTTGCCGGCACGGTGCGTGCCGGCCCGTGCCGATGCGTACTAGTCACAAAAAAATACGTGTACCGTCACATAATGGCATGGAAATTTATTTTGTTTAGCAACAAAATATTCTAATTACTTATGTATCTTTATTAAATCTTTTGAACTTTATTGAGAAAATTACTTACTCATTTAAAGAATAGAGGATTTTGAACTGTATCATCGGCAAGGGGGCTGTATCGTACCGATATCTTGTTGGCACGATACCGCACGGTGGATACGGCTCGTGCCGATGGGCACTTAAATCCTTGGTTTTTCTCTCTCTCCTTTCTCTTTGAAATGGATGACGCTCTATATTTTCTCGACCTCTATTTCTTCTTTGCAATTCTTTTATATGAGATAATATGCGTTGATGTCGATGAATACAGAAGGCTGCAAGCGACTATTTTGATGTGGGGATGAGTAAAATGGAAAACTATGGATGGGGTGGTGATGAGAAGCATGTTGATACCAGCTTACATATGGATTCAGCTGAACTTTTTGGCATTCAGCCTTTCTATATTCCTAAGGGTATGTGACCTGTTAGGCAGAAGTTGGTTGTCTTTCACTATTTCAGTAGTCATCAATAGTTGATGGAAACACGTAATTT
The DNA here is from genome assembly GCF_001540865.1 of Ananas comosus. Lineage (NCBI taxonomy): Eukaryota > Viridiplantae > Streptophyta > Magnoliopsida > Poales > Bromeliaceae > Ananas > Ananas comosus. The sequence goes on from NC_033628.1 coordinate 2,830,924, forward strand.
TCTGTTTCTTTATTCCTTCTTACAAAAATGTGCACCAACGGTCCTGTGGTATTTAGAAGAGTAAAAACCTTTCCATGCAGCTGCTAATCATCAATTTACTAATAGCCAATGGTTGGGTTTTATGGATGAGGTTTTCTTGTTGTTGAATGCCATTTCTGAGCTATATCTTTGTTGCTTATTATAGTTTCTCCTGTAAATCAGCTTGATACCTTTTATAGGGTGAATCTCCGTGTCTCGCACGTATTATGCCATTTCTAGATGTGTTTTTCTTTCCAATCATTTTAATACAAGAGATATCCGCCAATTTGGGTTTTGCTAACCTGAAAGTTCATTATTGAAATAACAATTATTGTGCTTGTTTTTATTCGCTTCATTATTTTTTCCTCTACAGGTCCTCTTAATTGTATGCAAAAGGGCTATGAATTTCTTGCACCAACTACCAGCAGGAATCTTTTGCGTGTTTTGCGTGCGATGCAACTTTCTAAACCTGGTCTGCAACTGTCTTGTTTGGTATAAAATAAAATTTATCTGATGTTCTTCGTGAAGTCAATTATTTTACTGTTTCTTTCATTCCAGTCTTGTTGGAAGGAAGCCCTGGGGTCGGGAAAACTAGCTTGATTGTGGCATTGGCAGGAATTTCTGGATATCCTGTGGTCCGGATCAACTTATCTGAGCAGGTAAGTATCTTTTGCAATTATTCTATCTTCTCTTAACTTATGTGCTTTTCACAAGTTGGTTGACCTATAAAATTGTCTTGTTGTCATTTGCCAGACAGATATGATGGATCTTTTGGGATCAGACTTACCAGTCCAAGGTGAAAACGGAATGGAGTTTTCTTGGTCAGATGGTATCCTTCTCCAGGTGTAGTGCTTAGTTTTATAAATAAATACCCATTTCTTGCTACGATAGGCCTCTTATTTATTGTTTGTAATTTTTGTATTTGCAGGCTTTGAAAAATGGTAGTTGGGTTTTGTTAGATGAGCTTAACCTTGCTCCTCAATCTGTCCTAGAGGTACTCTTTATTTCACTTTTTGCTTGTTGCATATACTCATTTTTTTGTACTTCATCTTCTTAGATATATTTGAAATTATAGGGTCTGAATGCCATTTTGGATCATCGTGCTGAGGTGTACATACCGGAACTTGGTCAAGTGTTCAAATGTCCGCCTTCTTTTAGAGTTTTTGCATGCCAAAATCCTTCTTCTCAGGGTGGTGGCAGGAAAGGACTTCCCAAGTCCTTTTTAAATCGCTTCACCAAGGTTGGATTAACTAAAATGTATCATTTAGTGATTATCAACAATCTTTAGAATTTTGCTCTTGCTCTAAGTATTATACTGCAGTTGACATAGTTTTTGCAATGGATTTTAGGTTTATGTTGATGAGCTGTCAATGAATGATTATCTCTTCATTAGTCGATCACTCCATCCATCAATTCCATCAGAGCTTCTCTCTAAGTTGATTCTCTTTAATTACCAACTCTATGAGGATACTATGGTTCATAGGAAGTATGGCAATGAAGGTTCTCCCTGGGAGTTTAATTTGCGTGATGTCCTGCGGTCATGCCAAATTATTGAAGGTGCAGTACTTCTACTTTTCTAGTTAATTTGGGGTCGTATATTGTTGAGATATCTATATATCTGCCCTTACTTTACGCACATATTCTAGATAAAAAAAATAAATTTCCTATCTCTTGAAAAACTTGATTTCCTATTTGTGTACCTATTTGCAAAAATTCCTGTGTGTAAAACATTTTTTTAAACACAAAATAACTTTCTGCCATGAGTTGGAAATTCCCCAAGTGAATGTCTGGTTGCTTTTCTAGAAACTACCCTTTTAAGTGGTATATGACAGATTTTACATGGAACAGTCCGATATCGATAATCTGCATTGCTTATTGATATTATTTTCTAATAGTAGATAATTTCTTCCCTAAAGGTTCACCACAAGGCTCAAAAGAAGACTGCTTTTTAAGTACTGTCTACCTTCAGCGAATGCGCACTGCAGCTGACCGCAACGAAGTCAGGAAGTTGTTTGAAGCAGTTTTTGGGATAAAGCCCGTTCTAAGTCGGTATCCAAAGCTCTGCATAAATCCAGAATATTTGATTGTGGGGTCTGCATGTGCAAAGAAGAATCATTTCCAGCCTTCAAAGGTCTCAAATTATAACCAGTTGAATGTACTCCCAGGATTTCTTCCTAGCTTGGAAGCAGCATTGCATTGTTTACAGTATGGATGGTTATGCATTCTAGTGGGCCCACACTCATCTGGTAAAACTTCTCTTGTTCGGTTGTTGGCTCAGCTCACCGGCAATGCACTGAATGAATTGAATCTTTCTTCTGGAACTGATGTTTCTGAACTGCTTGGATGTTTTGAGCAGTACAGTTTCTATCGCCATTATAAGGCAGTCATATCCCAGGTTGAATGTTACATTGATGAATATTTTTGTCTAAAGCTGGATCAGAGCTCAAAGAGTTTGATTACTGAGACGGAAACTTTTGATAAATGGTTTAAGTTTGTGGCAGCCAAGAAAGAAAATTCTTCATCCACTTCTGCATATTTTGATTTGTGGAAAGATGAAATTTTTGATTCCCTGAACCTACTAGAAGATATTATTGAGCAGCTGAAACGAGATCCTGAAATGCTTCGCTTGCCTTTATCATGGTCGCTTGATGACCTGAATGAAACCCTAAAATCTGTTTCAGATTTAAAACATAACAAATCAATGCAGCAATCTGTAAATTTTGAATGGGTTTCTGGAGACTTAATCAAGGCTATTGAATGTGGTGAATGGGTTGTTCTGGACAATGCAAATCTCTGCAATCCTTCGGTATGTTGACTACACCTATAGTTGATTTCTGGTATTTCTTTTCTTTATTTATGATTCATTATAGCCAGTATTTATTGTATGACTCTGTTATTTCATCTTCAAACAGGTTCTCGATAGGATTAACTCTTTGGTCGAGCCTGATGGGACTATCACAGTTAATGAATGTGGATCTGTTGATGGGAAACCTTTAATACTTAACGCCCACCCCAATTTCCGAATGTTTCTCTCAGTAGATCCAAAGCATGGTGAGGTTTCTAGAGCAATGCGGAACAGAGGAGTGGAGATCTTTTTGATGGATCAAAATTGGCTAATTGATGGAAATGAAAAATGTGATAATAGCGAGATAAATAATGTGCAAAGATTCTTGACTTTCTGTGGCATACCTGGTAGCCAGTTGGTTTCTTCAATGACTGAAGCACACATGTATGCAAAAGCTGCAGGGTTGCGTCTTGGTATTCGTATTACTCTTCTTGAGCTAGCACGCTGGGTTCAGCTCTTCCAGCAGCTTCTAATGAAAGGAAACCAGCCTCTATGGAGTCTTCAACTAAGTTGGGAGCACACTTACCTGCCTTCTTTGGGCGAATTCGAGGGAATAAATGCTGTTATGGAGGGGAAACTGAGGTTCTTGACAGACATTGGATGTTCATATTCGCTGTCTCTTCCAGGAGGATTGCCTATGCCCCACAAACTAAGGAACTTGGCATGGTACTCAAAAGAAGTTTGTGTCAAGAGAAATTGCATGTATTTGGAGTATCTGGGTGCTGAATATTCTTCTTATGTATTAAACAAAATCAGTCATAGATCTTCTTTATCAAACAAGAGCATGGACATCTATCCATTGGTCAATTTGGTCATACCTGAAGTCACAATACGCAATCTTATATTCCCAGATGTTGCTGGCAAGCAAGCTGCCATGTCTTGTAATATGCTTCCAGAATTTGACTTGGCACGAGCCAATAAGATGCTTTTCATAGCTGCAAACTGGGCTATTGAACAAGCTACTGGAAATGATTTTTCGTTGTATATTGTGTGGTTTAAGTGGTATGGCTCCCTACTGCAACATCATTGTCCATTCTTTACGGAATTTGGTGCCTTCCTTGAGAAAGAAAAGGGTCATCCCATTTGGAAATGCATCTTAGAATGCTGGAGGGAGGTGATTGCTTATCACAAGATTGATGTCAATGTGTACCCTCTTCAATTGCTTTCTTTGAAGTTGGTGGATTCTTTGGCTGGTTTGGGCACCCTGAAAAAGTGCCAAAAACGTCTTAGTAATGCAATTGATTCAGTTAGCTTGTTGCGCATTAGTTATCAACAATGGGATGCTGACAGGAATTTTCCCTACGAGGAAAACCAGAAAATTTTACTAGAATCCCTACAATCCTTGGAGAGGAAGGTGCTTGAAGTGATTGTGGGGTCACAGAAGCTGCTCCAGATGTACTCGAACCTTCTAGAATATCATTCATTGATCTCAAAGTCTATAACCTCATCTCAGTCTGAAAGCTTAGCAGTGGCTTGCTATTTTCTTAAAAAGGAAATATTAAAGTTAGAACCTAGATTCGAGTTGGTATGTCTCTTTTTCCTTCATACCTTTATATGTACCTTCTCCCTGATAATGTATGTGTAATAACTCAGGTTTCTGGTGCAGATGAAGATTTTGAACCTTATTCCAGCTCTGAATGTGCATGTAGAAAAGCCAACATTATGGAAATCTGGTGGCCATCCCCTTCTGCCATGTTCAGCTAATATGTTTGAGAAAGTTCAGGAACTTTTGGCTTTAATTTATACTATTTGGCCTCGTACAAAGTTGTCAAATCAAAACCTTAGTGGTATTGTATTTTAGAATTCATATTTGATATCATAAGGCATATAAATTACTTAATTAACTAACCATGAATGTCCTCTGCAGATGATCATTTATTAAGGAATGCTGTTTTATCAACTAACATTGAGCTTCGGCGGCTGGCAACAGAAGGTATTCTATTTTGTCTCAAACATGATGGCCCTCAAATAGAGTGTATAAATATTCTCTCAGATTTGAGTATTTCTTCTTGTTAGAATGTGTGAAAAGGAGTTGCTTCAAAGAATTCTTGTCTAACGGTTTGGAGAAAGAACTCTCCTGGATGTGCATGACTGCCCTAGTACTGTCTTTCTTAGTTCGTGAACGTCATTAGAAGAAAATTACCAGTTCACCTTGTGTTACTGTGTTCTAGTTGATGAAAGTTGTGACAGTTTTTTCGAGTTGTTTTGGGGGAAAATTGCTCCTTAGCTCTAGAGGGGAGATCGATCACTTCAAGTGCTAAGTAATCTGCTTGCGTTTGCGTTATCCCTGCTGCTTAAATAGTGCATCACATGCTGTTTGGAGATTATTACTCTATGAAATACTTAAGACATTCTTTAAATATGTCTGAAGATAAAGGGCTTAATATTCTTTACCTGAAGATTATATGGTGAAGATAAAGGGCTTTAATTGATAAACAGAAAGTTCCACGATTTGGCACTGTCGAATTGTCATTTTGTAAATCTTATTACTGTTTTCTAACTGTACCAACTACCAACTATCTGCAACATAATGGTGCTTGCTCGAATTTACGGCTTGTGGTTAATCTTACAGATTGATTTCTGTTGTCTGAAGTTAATTTTAACTTACTGAATTATCACACTTAGCTCAGTGCTTTAACTATCAATGTCGTGTCTTTCTTTGTTTTTTAGGTGTTTGCCTTAGCGTTATTGAGGCAACTAAATCTAACGAATATGGTTCCAATGCTGTGTCTGAGTTGGAGGTGTTGCATAAGGTTTGTTGTAAATATTCAAGAGAATTAGTGCATAATATTGTTGTATCTTTCTCATTGAGTTTATACCTTGTAGGGCCTTTCCGAAAAGGTCATGCAGGAGCAGAGGAATCTCGAATTGCTTCTGAAATCTACGGAAGAAAGTTTTTCTTCGGTATTTGGAGGCACTTCATGTTGCTCATTCTCTCCTGGAATTTTGCATAGCAGATCTGGTTTCTATGGTTGGTTATTAGCGCTTCCTGTTCTCGACTTGAAGAGCTTTAACTTTGATGTAATGTTACTTAAAGACTTAGTCAGGGCTTCCTTGGAAGATTCTTATGATCTGGTAATTTTTGAGTTTTATTTGATAACTTAGTTTTGTTGTTGCATATTTCCTTGTTTACTAGATCTAACTGTTTCTCTCACGTTTGTGTCATATTAAGTTGTTTGATCATAAGAACTAGAAAAACCGAACTGAACCTAATTACTAACAAAACGAACCGAGTCGACTGAAATAATTATGTTCGGTAATCTAATTTAGACTAAATAGTGCTCACTGCTAGTAAAAGCAATTGAGAGGGAATGGAGAAGCGCTGGTATCGGAATAGGATTGGGCACTTCGAAGGTTGCTCTCTCGACAAGGTTATCGACATTTGGCTTTATGGAGATTATAGGGATGTGGCTAGAGATAGTGGGAAGAAGATATTGTTGTCAAAGTAATTGTAACAGGCTGAGTTAGACTTGTCTAGATGCTAGTGGCAACAACATGGGGGGCAGGGGGGTTTAGTTGATTATTGCATAGATCTTTCTGAGTTTGTGGTTCCTAGTGCGGGATTATCATTAAAGGGAAAACAAGGTGGAGAGTAAGGAGCACTGGATCGTCTAAGGATGTGAGCTGATAGAAAGGAACGGGTGGATACGGCTGGATTCATATGACTACTTATATGCACTAATCAATTCCTAGTGTTAAAATTGATATGCTGGAATTAGTCATATCTCGATGATATTTGATAGTAATTGGAATATCCAAAAATATGTAAAAGATGGATGTTGTTTCCCCAAGTACTCTTTCATATATTTGACAAAAAAGGAATTGTTGAATAATATTTTTATTTTTAAATTGATATCCTTAGACATTGTGCCTTCACCCCTTTTAAAATTCCTGTTCTTACGGGCATAAGAATGTTCTTTATGGTTTTTATGTTTGTATAACTTGGCAAGTCAAATTACAGTCTTAAGTTTATTTGGAAATAGCTTGTATGATTTCTGATGATTTTAAAGATTATCTACTGGATAATCTGTTGTCTATATTGCAAGAAGGTTGTATAGAAGGTCATATAAAACAAATATAAATATAATGGTTGTATTCAGGGTTGAAATATTGTTATGGATTGATTCTAATGGCATGTGTACAGACATTACATATATTGTAATATGCACGCGAAAATAGATTTGCTATCTTTCTTGTTCTTTATAGTTCTTCTGTGTTGTATTTGTTTCTTGGCTTTATTATATCTCAACCATTCTATCGTTTTGTGCATTACTTTATAGTCTTGAATAGGTAGTCAGTCATTGTCCTTTGTGTAGGCACTTTTTGTTGTTAAATGTTTTAATTCATGCATGAAACCATTCTGTCATTTTGTGCATTACTTATAGTCTTGAATAGGTAGTCGGTCATCGTCCTTTGTAATGGCACTTCTGTTGTTAAATGTTTTAACTCATGCATGGAACCACTTTCTTAAACTTAGCAGCTTTTCTCTGCTGCATGCATTTGAATATAAGTGTTTTTTGATGCAAAGTTCTTTAAATATAAGTTGAAGACAGTTTCTAAAACATTCTTTTCAATCATTTTTTTTTTGCAACAGGTTAAATTCAGCATATCTGGTCTGCTGAAGGATGCTTTGGACTACTCTCTTGAGTTGTCGTCAAGATGTCCTATTGAGTTTACACCACATCAAATGTTACTATGGATTTTAGATGCATGGACAAAAGTGGATTCTGGTAATTGCACAGTTTTGATTTAGTATCTTCCGTTTTACTAATTGTATGGCTGTTCAGTTGGTCATGAACTTTCACTCTTGTTAAACTGGCAGTGCATGTGAAAATTGCTGCTTGTATTCTTGAAATGTGGTACAATTACCATTCTTCTATGTGGAATACTTCTGCTGGAGCTCTTAAGGTTTGTTATTAGACCATATTACACAGTTCTCTAGATTTTACACTTATGCCTTTGCAAAATTATCATCTGAGTAATTATATCTGGCCCTTAAAGGCTAATTCTTCAGTATGAACTCTTAAAATAACAAATGATCCTCTCTGAAAAACCTCCCTCTATCATTAACAGATTTTTCTCTGAAGAAACTCTTTGAAAAACCTTGTTCTCATAGAAAATCCACTTTCCCCATAAATAGGATGACTCCTCAACCTAAGATGATGGTATTTGTTTAAGAAATCTCTTTGAGGTTACATATTGAAACACATATTTATGAGGTTATACTATAAGCAGATGATTTTGCGGGGATATACATGTAAAAGCTATTCTTTTAGTACGATATTGTACTTTATCATCTCCTTTTAATATCACTTGCAGAGCTGTAGTGACGAGAAGCCGTGTCATTTGGTGCATCAGACAACAGCAGCAGCTATTTCCATGATTCTGTAAGATGAATTATCAACGCGCTTCTTTCTGTGAAATCTCGTATCTCATGTTCTTCCAAACTTATTAGAGTTAACTGTTAGATGATTGATGCTACGTAGTTTAATTTCACTGCTTAATGTTGGTCAAAGAGTGTCATTTCTTGTTGATTCGAACTCTATGGATATGAAATCCTCTGGTGTTAATCATAGCATATGGTGGCTGAGCATCCTATTATGTCTTCACATTTTTACTGAGTGATAATGTTTGTCTTGCAGCCAAGATAGCTTTTCTATTAAGGACTATGATGCGAACTGTTTTAAGCTTAGAGTTGCCTCGAGAAACACCTGGAAAGATACTCTGATGCAAGAGAACTTACTTGATTCTTTTCATTCCGCTGCTGATCTCCTTTTGAAAAAGGTACTATTTTGGTTGTCATAATTGTTTTTGTTTGAGAGATGTTGATAATTGTATTTCCTCTTTGTTTACTGCTTGTAGATACTTTTTGTGCATAAGAGACATTTTCAGCCAGACAAGTTTGGTCAGATGCAATCCATTCTCTTCAAATTGTCAAAGAGTGGTCTACAGGTAGGTATATCTGTGCGGTCAATGATAATGTTTTTGTCTGTACGTAAACTGGTAATTATAATTACTCAATTTTATCTTATTTTTTAAAAAAAGTTTAGTCATAGGATGTGCCTTTACAGGGATATTTTTCTTGGAAATCAAACTCTGTTTGTTCATCGTTTTATAAGATTTGAGCTCTTCAAACGTGTTTTACATTTTAATTAGCATCGCTTTTAGAGCCACTGTGGAAATAGGTTTCTATTCTTTTTTTTTTTAATTGACAATATGGATTTCCGGCAGTTGGTTAAGATTTCTTTTCATGTAATGTGATATCTGGTAGCAGTCATTTTTCCCACCTTTTTGTGAAATCAATGTTTTGTCTAAAATATTCATTTCTTTGTGCAGGAAGAAGATCTGAAGATATTAAAGTCGCTCTTATCTGAATCAAGTCATCGAGTGTTAGCTTCTCTGTGGGATGCACTTATAGAACCCTTGCTTAAAAAGCTATATGTAAAACATCCATCCAATGGTATGTTCTGCTGCTATTAGATAATTGATACCAAAAAACAGTGCACAGTGTTCAACTGCAGTTACTATTGTAGATGTGGTGCTGTCTCTCGTCTCTTTTAATACCTAAAAGAAAAAAAAAAAAAAAAAGGAACAGAGATCAGCTGTAGTTACTGTCACAAATGCGGTGCTGTCTCTCGTAACTCTTTTACTCCTATTGATCTTGTATAGCACATTTTAATCAGTCTTGTTTATTGTGCAGAATCTATCGATTTTATACAGCACATTTTACTACGTCTTGTTTATTGCAGAATCTTTATATAACCTTGGCTGTGCGTGGTTACATATTGGGGTTTTGCGCTTTGATCTGTTGCTAGAACCTTTTAGTGCTGATCCTGTAATGAAATATTCTGTCAAGCACTCACTTATATTGGAAAAGATATCATCACTTCAGCTTGAATCTGAGGTATTCATCAGTTCAGTTTTCGTATCACCAATTACAAGCTGGCTCCTTTTGTACTCTTACAACTGGAGAATGTTGATCTTCTTAACATGCTTATTTATCTGTCATGAGCTTAGTTAAACTATCCTGAAACTGTTAACACTGTTTGACTGTTTTCATTTCAAGTATATATTTGATACTTTTAACTAGCTTACTCTCCTTAGTCCTTAATGAATATCAAGATTTGACTGGCTATAACCACTAGAATTAAATTATTTCTGCAGATGTATCCTTGTGTCTTGTGTTTACTCTTGAAGTAAAATCACCCACCCACCCCCTCTCTCTCTCTCTCTCTCTCTCTCTCTCTCTCTCTCATGTGCTCCAGCATGCCCACATAACAATGCATGCGCACACGAGCATGCACACTGAAAAACTACGGAGCACACAAAAACAGGCACATGCATTTCACTGCTAGAATATCACCTAGTAAATTAGAGAGGGAGTGGGCGTCAATGTAGGCCATGCAACAAAGCTAGCAGTAGTTTAAATAGAAGGCTGAGAATAGATGAAAATATGGAAAGCTTTTGCATAAGCATATTTTCAAGGAGGCATACACACTCCAGTCACATACAAATATGTGAAAGCTTTTGCTTAAACGTATATTTTACGAAGCATGCACCTTCAGTCACAAACAAGTACTTTCCTGGTTTTTTTTTTCCCCCAAAATTGCTTTCTTTTTCTCAAGGGGACGGAACTAATTTTGATTGCTGTACGTAGGTGCGACAAGAATGTGAACGACTAGCAGGAAGCAACTCTGCAGATTTTGATGGAAATCGAAGATCATTGTTATTACGAGAACTGGAAGAGGGAGAGAGGCAGTTACAATCAAAGGTCTTGCAATTTCCCTTTCCTTTCAAACATTCGTTAACTTATTATTATCTTCATTATTATTGAGTTTGTTATTTGTCCTGTTGATTTTATACCTTTTACTTATATTTTTTCGGCATAGAATGATCCAGTCTTTTACTTCTTGCAATGCACATTTCTTATTCTCTCTTTCTTCTGATCTTAGTAAAACAGGGAGACAGATTCATAATTGAATGTGATAGATTTGGTTGTCTGAGCTGTTCATTCAGTTAAAAAAAAAGGGGAAAGCTCTGTATACCATTGTCAAAAATAGTGGACATGATCAATTTGGATGCATTCAAATGATTTCTACTAATTTTTTAGTTGATCACCTGACTGAAGTTTTTCTGGTTTTATTTTGAATGACTGAAAGTAGCCCCTATTGTCACATGATTGGATACAAATGCAACTTATATTCGATAAATCAGAATATTGAAAATAGTTATTGAAAAAGCACTCTGTTAAATAATTTGTTATTACTGATGCCATTAGTCCTTGACCACAGTAATAAATTTTTTTATGTGAATTTTCTTTCAGAGAATTCTTGTGACCTCTCTCCAAGTGAAATAACATAATTTCACACTTGCAGATGGTTTTTCGCCCTCAACCTTCCAAGTATATGAAGTTCAGATCAGAATGTGCTGACTTTAGAAAGCGTGTATCAGATTGGATTACGGACCTTAATTGCTGTAAAGATCTTGCATTAATGGATGGCAGGGCTTGTGGTTGGCAGGTAAGAAATGCGTGTGGCAAACTTTATCTCTTCAAATTGAATACATTCACATTCTCTTACCAATTTTTTGATCATTATAGGTTGACGCATGTAAGTTCATTAAAAGACTGTCAGAAGAGTTTGCAGAGTATATGGACTTGATCCAACCAGTTCAAGTTGCTGTCTATGAAATGAAATTTGGCTTGTCAGTTGCTGTATCTAGTGCTCTTGAAAGAAAGTATTTGAAGGAGACTAAAGAGAGGGATATCCAGAAAATTTTGGTAAGTATAGTCTATCGCTTTGAGAATAGCTATCATTAATCATCATTAAGGCTTATTGCCTACTTATGACTTAATGACATTGCTCATTGGTTATCAGTAGGTGATGGCCTATGGCATGCATTATCTGAAGTTTTACTATATTCCTATAGAGAGGTTGTGAAGAAACTTGTGCCAATGTTAAGATAAACGAGCCTATGTTGGCCCAACTATGCCCTGACTGAGACAATCATGGTTATAACTTGTGTAAAGTTGATCTATTTTCTTGTAAATTTATGCTTACAATATATGCTTTATGTTTTTTGTATTAAATATTCATTTTTCTGAATCTTAATTGTCATGGCTTGCAGTACTTGTTAGTAAGCTGCACTTCCTTTTTCCCTTTTAATTCGTTATTGCAATAGTCAACATTATTTTTACTCTATTTTGTGAAAACCTTACTGTGGACCGTAGTAGTAATTTCAATGCTGGAGTTAGCACTTGAAAAGGTTTTCCTTTTTTTTCTTAATTTTTACTCGTATATTAAGTTTAGTTCTTACTTCTAAATTGTTTTTAATTAACTTTACTCTGATTGTATTCTGATGACTGATGGGCCTTTCTTTTATCTTCTGCTTCTTTGCATTGATTGCTTCACAGAGGCCTAGTTAGACCTGTTTGGTCAGAGAGCTTAATTGGTTCTCTTAGAGTATGCCTGTTTTACATTATGTTGTGATTTCATTCTTTCATACAACTTTTAAGGTTCCTTGCATAGGCTTACATTTGCAAAAGTTTTTTTACATTTCAAAATATGGTCACCATTGTTCTTGCATATGACTGTCATATATGAATGCGGACATAAACAATTTTCTGTTATCTATTCTCGTATGTAATTCTATCACTTCAGTTGGCAAGTGATGGTTTCTCCGGTTGCCAGGTTTTATTGTTTTGTATTCTTTTCAACTTTTTTGTGTTTATCTTAAATTCTTTGAATATCTGAAATCCCTTCATCAGTAGAAGTTAGAAAATTGTCCTCTTTGTGTCAATCGTCTATGTCCGAGCCTCTTCAGATATAATGAGTTAGATGTCTAAAGTTCCTATGACTGTGTCTTTGTATGTGTTCCTCCTACTGTAGTCAGTGATTGTCATGGCGCTAACAACAATATTATTTTGCAGGCTGCAGTTTACTCTTTTATGCAATTTCCTTCTGGATCAGTTGCTGAAAGTGCTCAGGTTAACGAAGCTCTGCTAAATAAGCTGGTTACTGTTTCAAGTGGGATGACTTCCGGCGAAGTGGTCTGTTCTTCAAGTGTTGCTTATTGTTTCTCTAACCTTACTTTCTTGTTCTTTAAGTTGACTCATAATGTTTGTTCTGGCTTATTTTTCTATGTATAATTTGTAAATGAAGTGTTCTGTAATGGTTGCAGGTCTCTTCGGCTCAGCTATCGAATTCAGTATATTATTATATTCTGATCTGTACAGCTTATTGTGTTTCTTATTCCCGAACTATGGATGAAGCATCCTTCTTGGTAAGTTCTCAGAATTAAATCATGTTATATTCAAATCTGCATCTCAAGGAGAAAAGTACAAAATACTTATTATACTGTCTTTGCAGTCCTTGGAAAAAATATTTGATCATTTCACAAGTCAATGGGTTGACATGAAATCTCGAGGGAAAATCAGGGAAGACAATGAGTCTCAGTATTTTAAGTTCAGGCCTCGTTCGATCAGGATCGAAGACATTCTGGAAGGGGATTTATCACCTCTTTCTGAGTTGGACTCCGATGGGAATATGGCATTTGACAGTGAAGAAAAATTGGAACAAAATTTTTTGGGAACGGTGGTATGTTTTATTTAATGACTTATTCATATATTCATTAACATGTAGTTTTCCTTATGTTTCTTGTTGTTGTTGTATTTCAGAAGAAACCCACTGAGGTGGACGATAATATGGAGGAAGACTGGGATCTAATTCCTGAGTTTACATTGAAAAGTGTGGTGCTCATACACAACCAACTATTTGGGTCAAGGGACCTTGTGGAGCAGGTAAGGTCTATTCATTCTTTTTTAGTCCTGAAATATGCAACAAAATACCTACTTAAGAACAAAGATGATGACATTTTGATGAAGATGCATTTTAAACTGACTATGACATTCCTACGTAGTTAAATTTTGACACACTTTTTGAAACGCATGACCAATTTTTGTCTAATTGTGGATGCATTTCAGCCTGGCATTTGCCATATTGCTGATGAGGATAGGCTTCAATCTTTTATGCAATCATATGAAGTGGGAACCAGAATAATGAAAGGTGGGTTTCTGGACTGAACTTTTAAGGGCTTCCAAAATCTGATATTCTGCAGCCCAGGGGGCTCATTACTATTTCTTTGGCTATTCAGGTTTGCAGCCATTGACATCATCCAAACTAGATAACAACCTTATGCCTGAGCACTTACTTCGCTTAAGCTTGGAATATGAGCAAATTTCTGGCATCTCTAGCAGACCTACTTGTTCGTACAACATATACAAGGTAATCTAGGAAGTGTTTTACAATTTTATGTTTGGTATGTTATATTATATAATCTGTTTAATATAATATCCTAAAACTTTCGATTTTGCAGGATCCAAACCCTTCAGTTATGTTCAAAATGGTTAAGCCCGTCAGTTTTCTTCAAGGTCAAGTTAAGCAATTTCTGGATGAATGGCCAGAGCATCCAGGTCTCCAGAGAATATTTGATATTACAGAGTCACTTTTGTCAATGCCTCTAAATAGCCCCCTTTCCAAGGTAGAACATAATTCAATGGTTTTTGCTCTTACTGTGAATGGCGGATACCTTATTTGAAGATTAATAATGTACTAATGCTGAGCTGTTATTTATTTTTTTGTCATGTGATTGTATTTTGAAGGCTCTACTTGGATTGCAACTTTTAGTTGGTAGAGCTCAGTTCCTGCAAGAAAATGATTCAAAATACTCTTTCAAAGGTAACTTCCCAGCTTTGTTTATCTTACCTTTACTATATTGTGCATCTATTCAAGCTTTACATTAGGACAAATAACTTGCCTTGTCTCTAACTGAGTAACTGTTACCTCCCGGCTTATGTGTCACATAACAGTTTTATGCAGCCACTTATCCGTATATTGTATTTAATCAAGTATGCTCATCGTAAAACTATTTCCCATGCAGACCATCTCCAACCAATTTATGCTCTTGTATCTTCATGGCAAAAGCTTGAGATAGAATGTTGGCCTGCATTGCTCGGTGGGGTTCAGGAGCAGTATGAAATTAATGCTGAAAAAGTATGTTTAAACTTCCATTGCTGTTAATTTGTTTGGTTGTCAACATTTCGTAAGGGAACACAATTTATCCTTACCGATATCTCCTTGCTTGGTTCAGTTATGGTTTCCTTTGCGAGCAGTTCTCCATGATGTTAAGGACCAAAGCTTATTCACAATCAAGAGGCATGTATCTTTACCAGCTGTTATTTATTCCAAATTAAAAAAAAATTGATAAATAGCTTTGTCTAATGAAGTTGTATAATGCAGTATTGAGGAATTTATGCAAACATCCAGTGTTGGGGAATTTAAGAGACGGCTTCAACTTGTTCTCGCCTTCCACGGCCAGATTTCTTATGGTATCACCCTGAAAATGGAAGCTTACTCAAGGTAGCAATCGACTTCTCTCTCATTGTCACAGTAAGGAAGGCATATTGTGAAAAATTTCCTGTTTGTGAACGTGTTAACAGCTAGATGTTATTTAGTCTTGAATTTTTTTAAAACCACAATGTGGTGATATATGGTATCCAGTGAAGCTTCGTCTTAGCAGTGATAATTTTATAAACTATGATCTACTTCTATTGAACCATTGTGAATTGAACGCTATGCATGAGAAATTTTTAATGTTTGATTCTTTGTATGGCAGTCCAAGTACGAGGGAATATTTGAATATTCTGTACAATGCATTTGGATACTACGTACAATTCATGCCCTTGTAAGTCTGTTAACTTATATTATTTTGATTATTTTCTTTTGTCAACTCTTTCTTTAGATTAGCTTACAAGTTTTTCCCCTTCACTGCAGAGTTTCAGAGTACATTGATGGCGGCAGAAGAAGCATTGAGAAAGAGTTGAAAGAACTTCTCAAGCTTTACAGATGGGAGCAAGATCCTTGCAGTTATGCATCAATAGAAAATTTTAGAAGGACTAAGCAGAAGATGTTAAAATCTGTTCAAAAATTCAATGTAATTATTTGTAATTTTCGTCTGATACTTAGCTTTTGTTCTGTTTTTGTTGGTGCTATCTGGACGATCATTTCAACTGAAAAAGTCTTGTTGATCAATAGGATGTTCTGCAGCAACCTCTGATAAAATTGCTCGATGAAGAAGTAGCACGAATAAGAAGCAAAGTCCCATCTTGGCTTGACCAGAAGGTGCCTGATGTATCAAAAGTAGATGTGCTACCATTTCCTCTGGATCTGGCAAAGCTCGGAGATGTTGAAAGGTTCTATTTTATCAGCATAAATGCAGGGGTGCTTTTGACTTATTAGGTATCTACTAAAAGGAAAATAAAGCTCATTTGTTGCTTTTCTCATGATATTACCTTCTAGGTTCATGTGGTATTCGGAATGGAGAAGTAAGGCTTATTCAGTATCACAAATAATAGGTGACAGAGGTAATTTTTCCGCTGATATGACTAAAAGCAAAGTTTGAGAACTTTAAAAGTTGTGTTGCAATGTTTTGGATATGTAGCATTTACATTATTCCTCTGCTAAACTATCTATTTACACAATTCTGTGCAGAAATCTGAATTTCATATATGCCTATCAAAACCATAATTTGTTACATATTTATCTTTGTACTTATAATAATGCCCCTCTTTGGAACGCTTTTGATTTCGTAGAAACCAATGTTTTCTCATGAATTGGATAATTCCCAACATAGGATTGTTTTTGTGAGAAAATGCACTTTTGAGGAGTATATATAATAATTCAGGCAAAGGGGTATAAACAAAATAGATGACTGACAGGTGTAGGATAACGACTTGCAGAGATGATTCTCTTTTTTTATTTCCTCTCATAGAGAAAATTATATTTAGGCTGAAAATTAATGAGAACTTGTTGGTATTGCAGAACTCATAGAAGTTATCACACAGTCCCAGTACCCTGAATCTATGCAAATAGAATTTAAGATGCAGTGGGAGGATTGTTGGTCTTCACTTGAAAAAATATGCAGACATACAGCTGAATTTGCTCATCTGTGGAAGCATGGAACAAAGAATCCCAAGAGGAGGGCTCTAGCCAACTTACTGAAGACTCTTGAAGGATGTGGATTATCGAAGCATCGACCTATAAGTCAGGAGGTATGCTGATGTTATTGTTTCTCAATTATTGCTTGGTAACCAATTGAAAAAGCAAAATTGTAACCAAAACTTGGAAATACACCAAAAAAGCTAAATGATATATTTAACTATTGGACAAATATTGATTTTGAGGTAGGCATCTTTTGTTTTAAATGCTGATTTAACACAAGTATGGAATATTTGTATTTAATTGAAGTTGTAGTTATTTTAATCTTGTTTTCATCTGGGTGCTATCTACAGCTGGAAAATAACTCAAATCAGCCGAGCAGATTATTTTTGCAGCCATCATATAATGTGCTACACTTGCTGGAAGTCTCCCCTGCCCAGCAAAATGAGCTTTTAGACAACAAAGGTGATAAGGGATGGACATCAGCAAACAACAACTACTTCAAATGCTTGGCCATGATGCAGCAACTTCAACAAGCCTCTTTGAGTTTCAGCAAAGACCTCGATCTGGAGCAGGTTAAATTCAATGCTTAGTTTTCAAAGGGAACTGTCTGCTCCATGTTGCGTGCTATAACCATGAAATTGTTCTTGTGTTATGTGCAGGTCAATCGGGCTGTATCTTTTGTGGATCATCTTATTAGCGTACTGTGTGAACAAAGAAATATTGCTTATAGTCTGTCGGAGCAACTAATAAACTTACGGGAACGATTGTTAAACTTCACAGGTACTCATTCTTGCGGATGCCAATTTTTGTTGTGATTCCATTCAATATAAAATTGACAAGTTATTCTTTATAGGAGAGGGTGATAGTTCTTCTATAGCTCCAAGCCAGAATGCCCTTTTCAAATGCATGCAGCAACAAAAGGTATGGATTTACTATATTTATAATTAGGAAAATGAGTTATGCTTATTCTAAGCTAATCATTTTGCTTAATCCTTAATAGCGACTTTTCGACAACCTACTTACTATGTCGAGGGACATGACCTTGCTGCTTGGGAGCTTCAAGAATAGTCATCTTAGTACATGTGACACAGTGGGGGATGAAGCTGCTACTCTATCTGCTTTTGTAGATAATTTTGTGCCGACATTCATAAAATCTAAGGTAGATCTTGTTATTGGCGTACTTATGTTTGTCTAATTCTTTCCTCTTAGTCTGTTAGTCATATTCGATTACCAAATTATACCTCCTTTTCCCCCCTTGCAGGAATTGTTAGATAAGTATCTAATTGGCGGTAACCATGTTCTTGCCCCTTCACCTAAGTACATTCCAGATGTTGTTACCAATGAGATGAAGAAACTAGTGGACACAAACCAGCAAATAATTAACACATTTGACGAAGATATCAAGAAATTAGGCTTCCAAAAGGATTCCACAAGATCTGTCAAAGAAATGCTGCTTGGCCGTTTTCAAGAGCTGATCAACAAGGTTTGGATATTAGAGTTTGTCTAACATACTTTTTTATCTATTTTAGTGATTTTTTTCTTTTAATGATCTGTCAATAAAATAGAAAGAGAAGATATGGAAATTTCTCTAAAACTGAACTTTCTGAATAAAACTTTTCGGTTTTAGCTGATTCTAACTACCAGGTTTTTAGTTAGCATTGACCAACTTTGTCTTATTCATCTTAGACTCGAGTTGTTTTACGTTAAGTACGAAACAAAGCAAACAAAGCGAGAATGCTGTAATATTTTCTTTCTACCAAATATCTTTAAGAATTACTTTACCTTCTGTTTTTGGGTTTCTTTCTTCATTACATCTTTGTATCATGATTTTTCTGAGTTTGTGCTTGTGAAATTGTGAATGAAAAACAATGCAAGAATGCAGTAACTCTTTCAACCAGATATCTCTGCTTAAGCTGAAAACATTCTCACTTCTCCACTTTTGATGGATTCTTCTCTGCCATCCACCTTTGGGTATTCTTATTCCTTAAAACTCTTTACATACCGAGCTTTTCCTTAATCTCTTTTTCAGGGGAGACTGACAATAGAGGATTATCGAGCAGAAGTTGATACGATTCACCAGCAGCAACAAGATTCAACTCTCTCGGCAAATCTTGATACTTTATTTGCTGAAGCTTTTGAGGAGACAATTAAATTGATGATGGTTGCTTTTAGGAGGCTAGATGTACTCACTCATGGCCATGTTCGAGAATTATCAGAAGGAAATATTACTCTTTGGAAAGACTTTCTGCAGTCATATACAGCTAACCTGCTACTAGATCATATACGTGATGCTGCTGACAAAACCATAGATCTAGCGGTATACTCGTAGTCCTCAAGCTTTTGTTTCCTTTTTGTCTTACTTTATTTCTAGGATCAATCACAAATTACATTCTTCAGTTTTATTTTGATTTCTATTGTGCCCTCTGAGTTTCGATTTTGAATTCAGTCCCGGAAATCTGTTCGATGTAACAATTTTGTCCTTCAATAAGTCTGCTGTCTGGGCATGAAAAATGCCTCATCAGCATTATCCTTAGTGCTTGCTGATGAGGTAGTTTGCAAAAGTTTAATTGAAAAGATGATACTATGTGAAAATACAACTTAAATTGAGGCAACGAACTATTTCTGGGACTGAAATGTTAGAAATCAGGTTTGAATAACTTCCACTGGCTGAAACTTGTAACTAACCCTTACTTTTATAATTTATTACATTGGTTTTGTACTCTGTGCTTATAATGATGGATGGGTTCTACAGAAGCAACTCGTGGACGGTGCTAGTAGGAAACCTGAGGTTTGTTCTTACGTAGAGAAACATCTAAAAAATCTTCGCATGTTGCTTGACCTTCTTGTTTCCCATGCTGAAGGCATCCTCTCCGAGTTTTTAGATGCTCATAGAACGGTAAGAGTTTCAGATATCAACTTGTGGCCTCTTTTTCAATGATTTTTTTTGTTAAATTTGCTGCCTTTTTTTATTTTATATGAATGCAGACAGGTGAAATGACTCATGCCCTTGCACACGTTTTCACTCAACTATTTTCGGAGGGATTTGGGTCTGCAGAGGAACTGACAGAGAGTGTTGCTGGAGGTACACGAGATGCTACTGGAACTGGTATGGGTGAGGGTGAAGGTATAAATGATGTGAGTGATCAGATAGAAGACGAGTCACAACTTCTTGGCTGTCCTGAAAAGGTATTGGTTTCAAGAAATATCAAATGTGTATCCCTGCACAACTAGCTCATTCACATATATATTCCATAGGTGCCCTAAAAATACTCCAGTTCTTCCATGTATACTCAAGAGTAGGTTTTTTTGTAAGGAACTGCATTTAACAAGAGAGATGTACGAAATTAAGATTTTCTAGGTAAATGGATGTGTAAAATCAGATGATTTGTACGGATATATGTAAAATTCTCTGCTTTGAATGCATGTTTGTCTGAACTTCTTCTAGTGAAGACTAAATTCTAGGACATAAACGTGGGTCGCATTTAATTTTCCAGGATGATGGACCGGAGAAGTCGGATAAACTTCCTAGTGACAGAGACAAAGGAGTCGAAATGGATGAGGATTTTACTGGCGATATGTATAGTGTAAGTGAAGATTCTGGGGATGAAGATGATGGCCATGACAACGAGGAAGAGGACATCAACTTGGAATCTCAAATGGGAGAGACTGGAGATGACAAGCAGGTGGCTGGCGAGAAGGCTTGGGATAAGGATGAAGATGAAAACCATCAAAACTCTGATGATAAGTACGAATCGGGACCATCCGTGAAAGAAGAGGATCGTAGCAGTAGAGAGCTCAGAGCTAAGGATGATAATGCTCTTGGTATTGAAGAACCAGGAGAAAATGAGCTTGATCAGTATGATACTAAAGAGGACAATGAAACATCTCTTGCTGATGAAGATGAGAAAAGTAATAACGACATTGGGGCCGAGAAAAGTGAAGCGTTTGAAGATCCAACAGGAGCTCCGTTCCCTGAATTGGAAAAAGATTCGGAAGACGTTAATATAGATGAAACTGAGGCTTCTGATATAAAAGAAGATGAGGTTAATGAAGATGCTGATGAGGAAATGATGGATGGAGATGAAAATGAAATGTCCAACACTGATGATCGTAATGATGAGGAGAATATCGTCCAAATGGATGAGGACAATGAAGCAAAGGATGCTACTGGAAAAGATGTTGAGGATTCAACAACAGAGCTGAGTAAAGAGACACAAAATTCTGATAAGATTGAGGCATTGAAAAATCCTTCACAGGATGTGCTTATGACTAATGGGCTTCAGTCGAATATGGAACCGCAGACAAACTGGGCCAATAGCAATGACACTTACAGTGCGGTTGCTCCGTCAATAAATATACCGAGCAATGAAGCACTCAAAATGGAAATATCCATGCCTGACTCTAGCTATGGTTCTAGATTATCTTCTAATGAAACAAAACCTCAGACTTCGCAAACTGATGAAACATCTTTTCAAATTATGCGTACAAATCCTTTTAGGAGCATTGGGGATGCGATGGAGGAGTGGAAAGAAAGAGCCAAAGTTTCGGCTGACACCCAAAATGACCAAATGGATGCTCTTGATGAGATCGATGATGAGAATGCTGATGAATACCGGTATGTATCTGAGGGAGAAAAGGGTACTTCTCAAGCGCTTGGAGCTGCTACTTCTGATCAGATCCTAGACAATGTTGAAGGAAACAAATCTACCACAGATGAGGGTCAAATCAGGAAAAAAGAGGAGACCAATAACAAAACTGATATGGTTGATAATCCTGAAACATCTTATCTCAAGTCTTGCCAATCTTTGATTTCCAAATCTGAAGTTGAAGAGGAAATTCTAGACAAAATGGAGGAGGACACTGAGCCATTTGTTGAAAAACCGCATCAAAATGACTTCAAATGCCAATCAGGAGATTCGGTTATGTTCAGAAATTCCCTGACGGATGAGAAAGTACCGCCACTTGATGCCCATTTTGATGACCAGGAATTGTCTGTTCCTATGGGCATTGAAGCATCTGATGAGGAAATGCAAAGAGCTATTGTAGATTGGAAAAAGTATGAAATGGTTACAACCAGGTTGTCTCAAGAGTTGACTGAGCAGTTGCGCCTTGTCTTGGAACCTACTTTGGCTAGCAAGCTTCAAGGGGATTATAGAACTGGAAAACGAATCAACATGAAGAAGGTGAGATTACTATCTGTTCTGTAAAATTTTCTGTTGACTGATTGGGTGAGTAGGGGGGGCCTACTTTGAAAGCTCTTCTAATTTTTACGATGACTGAGCAGCTGTTTTTTTTTTTTTTTTTAACATTATCCCTTACAGGTTATTCCATACATTGCGAGTCATTTCCGTAAAGATAAGATATGGTTGAGGAGGACTAAACCCAACAAGAGAGATTACCAAGTGGTGTTAGCAGTGGATGATTCGCGCAGTATGTCTGAAAACCGTTGTGAAAAAGCTGCTATCGAGGCACTGGTAACAGTGTGCAGAGCACTGTCGCAGCTTGAAGTGGGCCAGTTTGCGGTTGCAAGCTTTGGCAGGAAAGGGAATATTAAATTACTTCATGATTTTGATCAGACTTTCATGGGTGAAGCTGGTGTGAAGGTAAGTTACAGTGGGCCACTTTTTACTTGGAGATATTTTAGTTCGCATGTTTGTTATCTTATTATGTGTGTTCATATATTAGTTTTCTCTCGTGACATTCTCCCTATATACTTTGGAGCAGATGATCTCTAGCTTATCATTCAGGCAAGATAATACCATTGCTGATGAGCCCGTGGTTGATCTTTTGAAGTGTCTGAACAACATGCTCGACACTGCTGTCTCAAAGTCACGCATGCCATCAGGGCAGAACCCTCTTCACCAGCTCATACTGATAATATCTGATGGCCGGTTCCATGAAAAGGTCTCTCTCTCTCTCTCTCTCTCTCTCTCTCTCTCTCTCTCTCTCTCTCGTGACAATTCTATTTGTAGATATAATAAGATGGATAATGTTTTCAATATAGGAAAACTTGAGGCGGTGTGTCAGAGATCTTCTGAACAGGCGGAGGATGATTGCATTTATTCTTCTAGACAGTCCTCAGGATTCCATCATGGATTCAAAGGTTCGTACTCCACTTACTTTTTTTATCACTCTACTGTAAGTCTCGTTTTGTATTTATATTAGAAATGATTCTCGTGTGCTCAGGAAGCATCATTTGAAGGAGGAAAGCTTTCTTTCAAGAAGTATATGAATTCATTTCCGTTCCCTTATTATATTGTTCTGAAGAACATTGAAGCACTTCCCCGTACACTCGCTGATTTGCTGCGACAGGTAACGACATAATCCATGATGTAGCCTCCATTTGTTCTCTTAATATGTAATATATAATGTTAGCTACAATCTTTGGTTGCTGGTTCTAACTTTCTTCATCGTTGGTTGCAGTGGTTTGAGCTCATGCAAAACTTGAACGAGTGATCTACAGAACCCACTGATGACGAATGAGAGAAAGTGTAATCATTTTTAGGGCACTTCAACTCTGTGGCATTTCCATGTTTCGGTTGTGCTCCAATAATAGTTGAAGTAGTGAAAGGCAGCAGAGGGCTCATCTCCTTCTGCTGTGCTGCCGACCGCTGATACCAGTCGAGAGAGAAGAAGAGAAAAAAGAGAGGGGAGGGCTAGCAGAATATGGAGACAACAGGTGAAGGAAAAGAGAAATTGGAAAGAGGAGAATGTGGCACGGCGAAGCGATTATTTTATCGTATAGGTTTATATATTTGAATGTGTATAAACAGAAATAATTGGTCGAGTGTTTTTCGTGGGGGAATAATTGGCTGAAGCCAGAATGTTGCTCTGTTTTATTGTTACTCTATTTTATTGCTTCATGGAAGGCGATCCCTTGAAGAATATGCTGCTGGTAATTTATTTTTCTTTTCTCTTTTGTTTATTCTCGCCAGGAAGGACTCAGTTCTTTTTGGTTATTTGTACGAAACAGTATGAAATAAAGAGAAATTCTCGGCTTTCTTTTATTCTCAGTTTTCTTTCTTTATTGTCATTATTAGTTGATCCAATCTCGCAGATATCAAAGTTGCACAAAAAATGCTTCCTATTCGTTCTTTTGGTCACTCGTTCTGGTAAAATATTTGAGTTGTGTTACATCGGCAAGCGTTATTATCTAAAACATTTAAAGATCATAAGCCCAGTGCTTTCATTTAGGTGGTTAATGTATTACGTGCGTGTATTTCACTACTGGATTGATCGACGTGCCATGCTACTTAATATAAGAGTTGAGTTCGCTTGAGGGCTTTTTACTGTTTCTGATGATGCTACTTTTTGATTTCTTTCCTTTAAAAATATATATATTTTGACTTCTTTTTAATTTTAGTAAAAAAATGACTTAACAAGTATTAACAGCAAAAGTATTTTTAAATAACAAAAAAATATACAAAGAACATATTTGGAATAGAAATAAAATAAGAGAATATCAAATATTTCAAAATTTTTGAATGATATATATAGAGTAGGGCTATTATACTCTTATGAGTATAAAGCCACAAGTTGTTTTCGATATTGGAATTTTCGAATCAACGATCCACACATAAGTTATTTTTGATGTTGGAATTTTCGAATCAACGATCCACACCGTTAAATATGATCTAAAGTATTTAAAACTTCTAAAAAATAAATTTCATAATTTTTTAAAATTATTATAAAATTCATCAAGCGGGTATAAAATGAACGGTCAAAATCGAACGACATCCTAAAAATGAATGATCAGATCATTCAATTTAAGATTGGAGTTTTTGATCTTTATTTAAGTAGTGAATAGAATTTTCTATCAAAAATTCAATCTATTCCGATTATTTTTCACCGTTAAACTAGCAAATATCTTATACCGACCATTAAAAATTATTAATTTTGTGAGCTTTTAATCGTAAGATAAATGATATTAAAAAATTAATCGTAAGATAAATGATATTAAAAAATTATAAAATTTAATTTCTAGAAGTTTTAAATGCTTTAAATATGTTTAACGGTATGGACCGTTGATTCGGAAGCTTTATCATCAAAAACGACTTATGAGTACAAGGGCGATCGTACTCATAAGAGTATAGTAGCCGAACTCGATATATATATATATATATATATATATATATATATATATATAGAGGTAATTATCCCTTAAAAAGGAAATGACAAAAATTCCGTAAACTAAGAAACAAAGTCAAGGCCAATTGCAGGAAGAACAAAATAGAGTATACGTCTTAACTCTAAACCAAATTACCTTGTAACTGTAAAACCAGGCCACTTGAAAGAAAAT
Source organism: Ananas comosus (assembly GCF_001540865.1). Taxonomy (NCBI): domain Eukaryota; kingdom Viridiplantae; phylum Streptophyta; class Magnoliopsida; order Poales; family Bromeliaceae; genus Ananas; species Ananas comosus. The sequence goes on from NC_033628.1 coordinate 2,856,083, forward strand.
TTAGTCTCGGTAGTATCTGCAACAGTCACCATTATAAAAAGAAAAAGAAACGTCGCGGTAACAATTTTCGCTTGAAGAAGGAAACTGAAAGAGTTTCTTTTGCTATTGGTTTTTTTTAACAACTTGACGGCAGCTTCAATTACTCGGCCGCATCGTCAACAAGTGCAGCTAAAAACGACTGAACCTCTGTATCCACATCAGCAAGGTCGGCGGGAGTCTGTCAAGTAAAGATTTACAATGAGCAGCACGTTAGATAGTTAGAAAGATTTAATGCCCTCATGACCAAATTTTTGAAAACCAGTTAAACCAGTCTGGCCAACGAAGAAGTTCAATAAGTAAGCAATTTAAATTGCAGAGAATATAAATATGATGCGCATTGTGAATATCCAAATTTGTTGGGGAATATAAATAGAGATAAAATAAATTATGGCCTTAAGGCGTGTAGGTTTATTTTCTTTAAGATGATATTTCCCTCCACTCGAATGTATGCTGCCAGATTACCAGCAAATCACTTCCAGAATATGACAAGATCCTCGAAAGATTTTGAAAACTTTCTCTCAAGAATTCTTCTTTTAAGAATCAATACGAAAAATTAGAAAGGAGAAGAATTGATTGTATTACCCTTGAAGCCTTCAAACATCTCTTATTTATAAAAGATGAACGGTTCCGATGAAAAGACATGTCTTTTGATATTATATCTCTTTACGAAAGGACAGATCCTCTCATGGATAGTGAAAAAGCATCTCTCTTTACAAATGAAAAGATAGATTCTTTCACAAAAGGTTCATCTCTTTGTGAAGAAGCATATCTCTTCGTAAAGAAATACACCTCTTTGCATCAAATGAAAAACATCTTTTTTATAAAAATAACTAATTCACCGAAGAGACACAACTATTCATTTAATTTTAATTTTTTCTATCAATATGATCATATACTTTACTCATCAGATACTTCTTTTACATAAGCAATTTCTTTTATAAGGTTATAAACTAGAGTAAGTATCGGTTACATAATGAACAGCGATGAGAATTCTATCGAAATAACCCAAATCAAAAGACGAGTAATTATGAATATCTAGCTTCGTCGGTGAGAATATATTTGGATAAGCATGATTGAGTATATACTATCATCTTATGCTATATAATTGCCAATCAAATAAATACAACACATTAAACGTATATATGTGCTTACACGGGTGCATGCTGCAAATCACAACTATGCAAACAATGTCCTATTTATATGTATTGCGCTTATCACTGTTGATATCTAAACCTATACATTTATACAAACATTTATGAAAAGAAGTTGTCATGCCCTTAGCCATGTAGGCATAATTCATAACACAGTGCGTCCATAGTGTACAGGCAATTACTTGATAAATGGGTAAGAGGACTCTAAATACTACGTAATTGTTTGTTAAACAACACAAACTAATATAAACATGCAAGATGTTTCTAATAATGACTTTGAACTATAAATTTTTCACAAAAGAAATCAAAGAAAAATGACTAGTCTGTAGTCAAACCATAAGTTGAATGTGGCATCGAGAGTCTACTGTACAAACCTGGCCATAAGCATTTGCCTTCCTGGGAGAAGCACCAGCAGCAAGCAACAGCTTCACAACATCCAGGTGTTCTCCTCTTGCGGCATGATGAAGAGGCTGCATGCATAATGGTATGAAAATTATTACAACCAAAACCTCCAAAATTTGTGAAACAAATAAGGGGGAAAAATTGGGTCCCAGCCAGAATTACAGTATCTCCTTCAGCATCAACAGTGTTCAGCATTCGCATAACACAATCAGGATTGCCAGCAAAATCAAGAATACGTTGGACTATTTCAGAAAAACCTGCATATATTTACCTAAATAGTCAAATAAAAGAAACGAAAACTATGAAAGGCTAAAGCTGAAGCATATATAGTGCGAATCTGTGGGATTTTGAATGCTCGGAATTTGTTATCAAACTAACTGGAAGATGGGTCCGAAATACCGGAAAAGATTATTGTTTACCTCCAGCACAAGCATCATGAAGAGGAATTGCTCCTTCCTCATCTTTAGACTCCAAGCTAGCTCCACGTTCCAATAGTAGCTAAGAGGCCAGGTAACATTACTGGATCATGGTTATTGAGCAAAACTGACAAAAGGATAAGAGCATTCAAAGCAAACCTGGACACAAGAAAGATGGCCATATAGACATGCCAAGTGAAGGACAGTATCGCCATCTTCAACTGGATCATCAATGCTGCCGGTATAATTATCTGCATTATTCACAGAAATCAAAGATACAAAACTTAAAAAAAAAAAAAAAAAAAAAAAAAAAGGAAAAAAAATGAGCTACTTTGAAGAGCTAACTACTTCAAAGCTATAACACAAACATTTTCTCAGCCAGTATTCTGGCAGATTTATTATTAGTCCAAGTATTTTTGTGATAGCTGTCTCTACTAGATAGCACACTGGATAGTTGTCAGTCTTCTATATAGGTTATCGAAACTCCAAATTGCTTCTCTTCACCTCCATCACTACATAAATACATAAAATCGCATTCCATAGAAAAGATAACACCCCCCCCCCAATCCCACACCTTGTGTCACCCTGGACCTATTTGATTGGGCCTTGACTGTCTTACTTTTACTAGAAGCATTTGAAAAATGATCCAATTGGGGGAAACGCTATTGGATTGAGAACAGTTGCAACGTTGGGTAGCTTAGGGCATCGCTTAGCTATGGGATTCCTTTTCTTTTGTTAATTGGCTAGAAAATTTCACCAGTCCCGCTGCTGATATATTATCAAATTCTTCGATTCAATCTTCTATACATTTTGAGAGATAATGTGATCCTTCTCTTTTGTTCTCTAATTCCGACATGGAAAACTTGCAATCCATAGCAATTGTACTACTCTGAACAACATTATCTACATATTTTATCACACCCCCTAAGCCTGCCAAACGAAACAATTAATTGTAGACAAAAACCTACAGCCCAAATCAATTCCACTGTGTGAAACAGAATGATCGTCATTGCCGACCAAGCTACTCAACTAATCTAATCTTGAAATTTCCTGTATAGACCCCAGCAAACAACTATAGAAGGGTGAGAATATTTCATTCAGAAATAGTAACATTAATTACGTTTATGGTTGAGTCAATGTCATGTTAGCACATAAAAGCTGCATACAAAAGTTCTTAGCGGCCAACAAAATCATGCAAGATACAAAAAGCAACTCTTTTCAATTGAATCATCAAATACGTTATACATCATTTCACTCCGGTCCAAATTGTTAATAACAAGTTTTTTTTAATGTTCTAGTCCCCCTCTTCCTCCTTTTGAACTTATTAGACTATCAAAAATCCCCCCCGACCTACATTTCGTGTTTCACAATAGAAATCTAGTCAGTAAAAACCCCATCCCCCTCCCTGCAGCTCCCAAAATGCAATCTTGGAGTTGCGCAAAACCCTACCTTCTCTTCTACTCGCAAACCACCTCTACCATCCTTCCATTCCGAAAATAAGGTTAAAAAAGTCCCTTTTCCAGTAGAATTAAGTATAATCTCCTCCAATTTTAGGTCTTTATGCGACATTTACCGATTAATACAAGACAATATGTAGCAACCTAACAAGAAAAGAACTCCCATGAACCTAAATTGATGTCAAATTACAACTAAATTCCATCACAACAACAGCCAAAATCCATTCTTTATTCGACACGGCCCATCTACAATCACCTAAAACTAACGATCAAAACCCCCTAAAAACACCAAATGCAATGGGATCAGAGAAAAACCCTAAAACACGCTAGATCAAATTGGGCGGGGTGGATTCGGCGGGGATCGTACCGAGGGCGGCGCGTAGGGCGTCGACGTCGCCGCGCTGCGCGGCCTCGGCGAGGGGGCGGAGGTGCGGGGGGATCTCGCGGTCGGGATCGGCCCACGCGTCCCCATCGTCCTCGTAGTATCCCCCCTCCCCTTCGCCCCCTCCCTCCTCCTCCATTAGACCATTGCGCCCCCCCGGCACCGCCATCGTCGCCTCCTCCTCCGCCTCCGCCTCCGCCGCCGAGCTCCGCCCCTCCTCTCTCTCTCTCAGCCTACGTTGAGCGAAGGAGACGATGGGGTGGTTGAGAGAGAGAGAGAGAGAGAGAGAGAGAGAGAAAAACGGAGATTTTGGAGTAGGAGAAACGCCGCACTCGTAATTGACAAACGCAGACTTTTGGGGTTGGTGTGCTAGTGCGACGGCGCGCGTGAGAGCGTGAGATCGACCGTCCAATAATTCTCCGTTCACCCTCCGCTGTCCATTTTCTGACGGTGTTGATTCAGAATCTCATATAGGGTTGTAGTACTTAACGGGTTTTACCCGATTCACGGAAAGAGCAATGCTAGCTCTACATCAGTTTTAGAGTTGTAACTGTATTCCCGGAAGCCTCTTGCTTTGATATCTTTATCTGAGGGATTTTTTTGCATTTAGTTCCTGACAAATTTTTATTTTAAAATTAGTCTTGTCAAAATTTAATTTATAAAAATGACCCTAGGCCTGCCACGCNATTCACGGAAAGAGCAATGCTAGCTCTACATCAGTTTTAGAGTTGTAACTGTATTCCCGGAAGCCTCTTGCTTTGATATCTTTATCTGAGGGATTTTTGCATTTTGCCCTCTCAAAAAAAATTATTTTTACAAATAATCTCAAAAAATTTATAATTATAATTTTAGCCCTAGGCCTGCCACGCAGGCGCCACGTAAGCATCATGCGGACAGGACCGGGGCCCGTGTGTTAAGTTGAACACGGTGAATGGTTCACCTGATTCACCGTGTTTAGTACGTATTTTTTGTATATTGAAAAGAGGAATAAAGAGTAGAGATGTCAATAGGTATAGATATCCGAAATATTATCCGAATCCAAACCTGAATAAATTTTATATATGTATAAATTTATTTTTATTTATTTATACAATATATAAAATATTTAATAATTTTTATTTCTTAGAGTTTCATCCAACGGTATAGATTTTTAAAACCCGCTGGGTTCAGGTTCAGGTTTCGAGTTTTTGGTCGGATATGAATATGGGTATGAATTTTTAAAATCCGCCGGGTTCAGATCCGGGTTTGGATTTTAATTTGATTTTCAGGTTCGGGTTCGGATTTTTGAAAAAGAGAAGAAAAGAAATACAAATTTTCTATTCCTTTTTTCAATATACAAAAAATACGTACTAAATACGGTGAATCATTCACCGTGTTTAACTTAACTACCGCCCCCAGCCCCGCCCGCGTGGTGCTGACGTGGCGCCTGCGTGGCAGGCCTAGGGCTATTTTTTGCAAATTAAATTTTGGTAGGGCTATTTTTAAAATAAAACTTTGCCAGGGGGCTAAATACAAAAAAAGCCCTTTATCTAATGATTGGCGTTAATCATTAATTTCATAAACTCTCGAGCTGTCATTAATTCACTTAAACGTACAGATACACAGTACCGAGAGTTTCGATTTTGACTCGATTCAACCGGTCTTCCGTCATTTCGAGTATGACTCAATCCAACCCGACTTTTCATTATTTCATATGTGATTCGACTCAATTTGATCTTTTGTCACGGAATAAAATACTGGCCGATTTAAACCAACAATAACTAGTCTCATCATTTTTTTCTTTTCACTAAAAACTAAAAGCGTTAATGGACCATTCGGGATTGTAAAGGTTACACCTCCCCAAGTTTGTAGACATAAAATTTTTCTCCATAAAATTTCGAAAAAAAAATTAAGAGTATCATCTTTAAGACTTGGGTGCAGAGTGAAGTAAACGGCTCAATAAACTGTTTCAAAAAAATCTTGTTGAGGAGCTCACAAATGGAGTCGCGTTTTCACAAATACATCCTAAAAACATACAACCTTGTGCTACATATTTGGGCCGAGTTAGTTTGGGGCTCAATTTGTTTGAAACTGCTTGGGAAAGTCCAGACTGATTCCGAATGAATTTTCAGAGTGGGCTCGTCGAGCTTGCAGCGACCAGGAAGTGAATAACGCCTTGTCTGCGCCCTGCCGGCAGTCCCCATTTCTCGTTAGATAAATAACGTCGAAAAATTTTAAAATTAAATTCTGAAGAAGTTTGATTAATTTTAATTATTTTTAACAATATTAATCATCGATTTGATTGTCGATTTGAATGTCTCAAAAATAACAAGAAAGTAAACAACTTTTTTTTTTCTTTTAGAAGTATTTTTGTATGGGAACTGATGTTGTCATAGCAATATTTACTATTATTGCCGAAACAAAAAAAAAAGTACAAAGTATGGTTAAATACAATATATGTATTTTGATAATAGTAAATATTACTTTGCCACTATTAATTTTTAGAGTTAATTTCATTTGTACCCTCACAAAGTTATGAAATATCATAAATACCCTTTGAATTTTTAAAATTTCACAAATACCCCTAGATCTACATACAATATTTCTTTCATAAATACCCTCACCGATAATTTTTTGCTAACTTTCGTCAACATAGCATTTTTTTATTTTATTTCAAAATATGAAATGACCATTTTACCCTTATTTTTTGTTTAAAAATCAAAGTTTTTTCACTTATTTTTGATATTTATACTAAAACTATCAACTATAGGTCATTTAAGTGAATCCTTGAAGTTTTTATTAATTTTCTTTTTTGAACAGAAACTTATTTAATTTTATATACTACGAGGTTATTAAAATTATTAAATTTGTTTGAATCATTAATGGATTAGATAAAATCTCTAATTTATTAATAAAAAATCATTCAATTTAAGAAAATAAAATTTTGAAGGGCAAATATGAAATTTTAAAATTTTGAAGGGTATTCATGAAATTAGAACTACTTGGAAGGGTATTGAAGAAATTTTTCCTAATTTTTATATATATACACACGTAGATAGAGGGTTATGCTAGAATATTTTTGCTGCGCCATTTTTTAGTACATTGATACTATTTTGGATGATGAGATTTTTGAATCTACAAGTGATATTTTTTAAAAAAATGTCATAAAATGAAGACCATAAAATGATAAAGTATTATACTGTACCGTCCTGATTTGAAAAAATTATTATTTACCATCCTATTTGACGGTAGAGTTATAAATAAAACAAAAATACAAAATTATATGACAGTTAAGTATAACCTTTTAAATTATAGGATGATAAACTAAAATGTGTTAAATTTTAAGAGTTGTTTGGTTGAATATAATTATAACTGCATTACAGTGGTAATAGCATGCAAGTCCAAATCCGATATTTGATTTGATGCATTTGATTTGACTGCTGCAGTTGGAATTATACCAGGGGCTCAATTGTAGCCATTGGAGTTACATCGAAATTTGCCTTAGTTCTTGATGTAGCAGTTGAAGAAATTAAGTAACTTCAAACAAAAGGTAGGTTTACCTTCTTAATAACCTTTTCAATAGAAAATATATATTTTTTCTATATTGCAGCATTGCAGGTGATTTTACTATCTACATATAAAATGGTAAAATTTTATAAATGCACTTTTCTCGACATACATCTAAATAAATTATTTATAATTGTTAATATTTCGTTACATCAAACTAAATAAAATATATACTTTTAGCTGTAAGTACATCTAATCATATCGTATTTATCAAGATTTTAAGTGCCCGTCGGCATGGGCGGCACGGGCCGTATGCACCGTGCCGTATCCACCGTGCAGTACCGTGCCAACAAGATACATGCATGATATAGACCCCGTGCCGTTGGCACAGCTCAAAACTCTCTATTCTTTAAATTAGTAAGTAATTTTCTTAATAAAGCTCAAAAAATGTGATAAAAAAACATAATAAATAATTAGAATATTTTGTTGCTAAAAAAAATAAATATTTTATGTTATTATGTGTCGGCACATAATAATTTTTTTGAACGACACGCATCGATATGGCTCGACACGTAGCGTACTGTACCATACGGGCAAATTTTCGACACAATCTGTACCACAGCCCTTAAATCATTAATACTTATAATTACATTCAATCAAACAGTGATTTAGAAGGAGAAAATTAAAAAGTTTAAGCCGTTATAGAAAACGACGGATGGGGTCGCCGAAGGTCAACATCACCAAGTTGCAAGGCCAGTGCATGGTGATGTAAGACATGTCGTCATCATTGGGAGAGGTTGGTTTCCTTGGGTCAAAAATGTGGGGCCCGGGTCAAAATTGCAAAAAAATCAAAAGCAACGTACTTTTACCAAGTGTTTCAATTATTATTATTATTATATTATTATTATTTCCATCATTATTCCTTGTTAGTGACTAACTCTGTGATAGGTAATAACAAAAGTGGCTCGTAATATGTCACATGGTTCCAAAACCAACTTGTCAATGTAATTTCAAAAGAGGATAAGCACATATGTTGAATATTAAATATTAAAAAGATTATTTTATAATAGTTTAGCCTTTTATTTTATGTTTTTTTGGCAACTGCTGGTGTTGTTGATAAGGTTCCACTTGTATTGATGGCCCCCTAATAATGTTGTAAATAAAAATATATATAGAGTAGAGCTATGATGCTATCGTAAGTATAAAGAATATGATACTTTCGAATTTTTCAGCCCCTTTAATCATTTCTAACAATTGTATTAATATTGTCATCCTATGAGGATCACTCAATCCTAGATATATTACTCAATCTTAGGAGGACCGCAATCATTCAAATCATATAATTCTTGATCTAAAGGTCAAAAAATCAAAAGTATCAAATTTTTTATGCTTCCAATAGCGCACGCACACACACATATACACACACATACATACATATATATATATATATATACATATATATATAGAGAGAGAGAGAGAGAGGGAGAGGGAGAGAGAGTAGGGCTACTGTGCTGTTAGGAGCACAATAGTTCTTGTGTTTCTAACTTTCTAATCACCAATCAATTTTGATGGGTGGTTAGGATGAGAGAGAAAAGAGAAATTGAAGAGAAATTCAAAAAGAAGATAAATTAAGACACTCAATTTTTTCCAATTTTTCTTCTCTCTTATTTTAACTATCCATCAAAATTGATAGGTGGTTAGAAATTTAGGAGCGCAAGGGTTGCTGTGCTCTTAATAGGACAGTAGCCTTGCTCTCTCTATATATATATATTGATGGGTTGCTGATTTTATATGATAACCGACTTATTTTAATATACAAAATGCAAAATTAATAATATTTTGACTTCAAAATTTAACTTAATTATTTATTTAAAAAAAATTATAATTGCGAGAATAAAATATACTAATTAAATCTGTAAAAATAAATAACACATTTAAATTTTCAACTCAAAGTGTCGTTAGCTTAGCCAAATCAAACAAGTTAAAAGATTAAGCAATAAAATCAAAATTTTGAAAGTTGGATAGAATGATAGTTCACCTAAGTTCTGTATGTTTTTATTTTTTTAACATCATAGAATGATAAAATAAAAATAGAAAACGAAGCAGAGGACTCAAAAATCTCAACATATCCAGGAAAACAACCAACTACTCTAGATTGCATGAATGTCCCTGTTGCTGAGAATTTACATTGCTGGATCTTTCAATTACAAGCGCACAAATCAAATGCCAAGCACTTTCATTCACACCTTCTTTTAAGCATTAGCTGTCAGGATATTGATAGGTGGTAAGATATCTTGGTGTGGAGTTATGCTATAAAAATACTGATAGGTGATAAGATATTCTGGTGCGGAGTTATATGTACTATGAATTCGATCATTTTGGAGAAAGTTTTAGGGATGTGATTACGAAATTTAATAGACCTGTTAATAGAATCATAATTGCTTTTTCAGGAAGTTCTTTTCATTTAGTTCTTCTATAATTGGGTCTTCTCTATGATTGGGTTAAGCTAAGAACACATTTCTCATGTATTGAGATTTAAATTTGAGTTACTGGTGTGAGAGAGATGGAGCTACGATTTAGGTTCTGGGAGGGCCAAGAGTACATATGTTTATCTTATATTTTTTTTCCTATGAAACAAATTATAACAAAAGTCTAAAACAAATTATAACTAATATTGCATTTTGTATATGAAAATAAGTCAATTTGAGTTGAACTTTGTAAGGATATATCTAATATTTAATATATTTATAGAAAACTGTATGTAATTAATCCTTAAATTATATATACAATTTGAGATGATATGTAAATTTGCTACTACATTAATAATAATAGTATATAAAATAGGCTAAATTACATAAAACCCTTCTGTCAAAATTCATTATTTCATTTTTTTTTTTAATGTCATTTAATAACCTACACTTTTTTCTTTTGTAAAATAAAAAATATTCACGAGTGGTACAGTGTGACTGTGATGACAAAATGACCATTTTGCCCCTTACCATTTTAGTCTCCTCCCTCATCTTGCTGACCCGTCGCCTGGATCGGCCGCAGTTTCTCTCCATTTTCTTCTCCACCTGCTCCCCTTCTCCTTCTGCACCCTCGTCACCTCTCCATTTCGGCAACAATAGGGAGGAAATCGAGGTGGGTGTGGATGGAAAGGTGGGCAATGGCAATAAGGGCAAAGGCGAGGCGGCGAAGGAGGGCGAGGGGGTGTTTATGGGCGCGGACGAAAATGTGGGTGAGGGCGAGGCAGTGGAGGAAGGCGAGGCGACGAGGCGGAGGAGGACGAAACAACAGTAAAGAGGACGGAGGATATTTTTAGAATAAAAAATTTTTTATAACGGAACCCTAACAGATCAATAGGGGGAGATAAAATATAAATTTTTAAATGACAGAAGTAAAAATAAAAAATCAAGATTTTACAGAAATATTTTTTGTAATTTAGTCTATAAAATATTAATACGAGCATCTATATCAGCAGCGCCGATACATTTATATGTGATAAGGACAACACTTCTGAACCACCTAGATAATTTCCCTGTCATTTGTGGGTTCCTTCTTGGTACCCAGAGCAGCAGGTGTTCAATCCCAAAAAATATCTGACACATGGTGAATCAATCACAAATATCTCTCAATAATTAGTATTCTGTTTACCTCAGCAATATAACTGATACATTCTAAATTTTTTCAAAAATTTCACCTTCTCTCTCCGACGTGTTTCCAACGTGTTGTTGTCGCATCATCCCCATCCCTTCCTCCACCAAATTCTCCCTGAACCATGTTCACAATTTATATCATCCAATTCATATATAGTACCGAGGTTTCATATAATACAAAAATATTGACTGTATTTATCAACATTACGTAATTTTCAATTTGCCCATGTGTGATCTAGTTTATTTTTATTTCGCTAAGTGACTCTATTTTTATTTTTTATCTAAAAAATTTATTATCAAATAAAATGGCAAAGTAAAACCTTTTTAATAATCACAGAATAGTAAGTATAATTTTTTGAACCACATAATGACAAAGTAAAAGTAAGCTAAATTATAGAATAATTAAGCGCAACTTTTTAAGCTATAAAATGACAAAGTAAAAATAATCAAAATAATAGGGAGGCAACTTATACTTTCTCCTAGTTTATTTTACTATTATGGTGGATTGCAGAAAAATTACGTTACGCGCATTAAAACTGTAGAAGAGCAAATAGTATTTTTGTTTCTATCAATCAATAATGATTATAGTGCACATGTTCTAATTTTTGCCCTAACTTATTTTTCGTCAAATAGGATTTGATATCTCTTAATCCGAAATAAACTTAATTAGCATAAATATCTAATAAAAAGTATAAATTTATAAAAAAAGCACAAGAAAACACTAAATTTTATTGGAAAAACTTAAAATACCATCCATATAGTTTCACACTTTTTTATTTTAGTACCATATTGTTTAAAGTGTATCAATTTAGTACCCGTAATTTTATTTTTCTTTTTTTATTATCTCCTTCATTAATTTTTTTCGTTAAATCTGTGACAAAGTTAAAACTAAAAAGTACTAAAGTGAATATTTGATAAACCTAGTTGGGGTATCTGAAGTTTTTTGTATGTAATTTAACAAAATATTAACTAAGAAGCTAACGAAAAGAGAAAAATAAAATCATAAGTACTTAATTAATACATTTTAAACTAAACTAAGAAAGTACGAAACCACCCGGATGGTATTTGAAATTTATCCTACGCAGGGATGGTCACAGCGTACCAAATGGAAGATGATGACGTGGTGGACCGGGTCCACGAATTTTTTTTTTTATATAAAAAAATATCCTCCTCGCTGGATCTTACCATTCTCCGGCTCAGAATCCCTCCCGCGTTTTTTAGCCTCCTCATCCCAACCCGTGGGCGACAGCTTGAAGCAAAAGCTATGCAGGTGAATTTCCAAATTTGCCCCTCCATGATCGTCACAATCACGTCCGTCCACGTGGCACCATCTCCTTCTCCCTCTCTCCCATATATAAATCCCAACAACAACTACTACTACTCCGCGCTCTACCCCCCACATTATTATTAATTAATTTAATTTATTTTATTTATTATTACTCCCCCTTTTCTCTCCACGACGCGGTGCGCTCACCGCCTCCCCCCATTACTACCAGTGCGTCGTGATTCGTGCGCCAGGGTCGGTATCGGAGATTGCGAGGTGCGTTGTGATCCGTGCGGCGAGGTTCAAAAAGCGCTTCTCCTCACCGCACCGCGCGTTCGCCGATTCTCTCCCTCTCTCTCCTCTCTCTCTCTCTCTCTAAACGCGTTTCGCTGCGTTTCTCTCTCATCGTCGCCTCATCGTCGACGACGACGACGACGACGACGAGGCGACAAGAGAGAGCGTTAATGGAGATGGAGATGGAGATGGAGATGGAGATGGATTGAGAGGTGAAGAAAAAAAAATTTAAAATGATTTAGTTAGTGTTTTTTGAGTTGGATGTTTATTATTTTGAATGAAAATTATTTGAGTTCTCCAATCCCTTATTTATGTTATGGATACAGATACAGAGAGAAAAGAAGAAGATGGATTTGCGATCTGGAGAATATGGGTATGTTTCCAATTTTTATTTTATATTCATGCATTAAACGTGTTTGTTCTAATTTTTTTTTAAATTTTTTTTGAAAATGGTTTAATTGGTTAATAATTTTATTTATTTAATTGTGTGTAGGTGCTCGCACTATAAGAGGAGGTGCAAGATAAGGGCGCCTTGTTGTGGGGAAATTTTTGATTGTAGGCACTGTCACAATGAAGCTAAGGTAAACTAAATTAAAATAAAAATAAAATTGAAAAGTGAAAAATGGGAAAAAAAAAACTCATTTGTTTTCCCTTTGAAGCTGTTTAATTATGTAAAGACCCCTCATCTATAGGAGATTTTAAAATAGTCCCATGAACTATTTTTCCTTTTTTTGGATCTGGGTGTTTCTTTTTTTTTTGTTAGAAATTAAGTATGAGATTTGTGAAAAGCGTTGGTTTAATTAGCTATCATTTGCTAAAAATTAATGAAATCTCTAGTTTCATCAGCTGAGTAATTATGACATACTGAATATTAAATACAACATAATTTTTAGTTTGATTGCAATTAAAAATGGCCTATAAATATTAATTAATCTAATTATTATTTAAAAGTCCAAATGTGGAAATAAAATGTATTATTTTGGTTGTTGATTTATTATTATATTTATTTATTTTGTAGAATTCCCTGCAAATCGACCTGCGTGACCGGCACGAGATCCCTCGCAACGAAATTAAAAAGGTTTTAATTTTATTATAATTTTATTGCTTAATTTTTCATTTTATTATCAAGACCTTTGATTTTTCTATAATTCACTTACTAATGGTTAAAAAATAAAAATAGTATTAATTCTTTTGCCTTGAGCAATTGTTTTCTTTTTTCGGTTTTTTGCGTCTCAAACAAATAAAGTAGCTTTTAAAGTTGCAGTGCAAAGTAGCTTTCTCTTATTTGTGACGTATCTTAAATATTTATGCTTGTGGATAAGGTCTCTGCTTTTGAGTATGCGGCGTACATAACTTGAACTATCGAACTAGTTTGAATCATCTACCCAACTTTTCAAAATTTTGATTTTTCTATTTAATCTTTTAATTTGTTTGATTTTTGTTAGCTAACGATACTTTGATGTCAACTCAAAATGGTTTATAGTTCAGATAAGTTATGTACGGTTTTATCAATAAGCAATAGCCCCTGAACTTTTGCCAAAATTTCTATTTGGGCCCCATTCTTTGAAAGTAAACTTATTAATGCCCATGAACTTTTAATAATGCGTCAAATTGGCCCGTTTCATCATTTGATGTTAAGTTCATTGATAGAGAGACGAGCTTAGATAGTAAGTCGACATTTTTGAGGAGAAACTTGGCATCAGAAATTTCCTTCCTACCTAAAAAGAATATTTGCTATTAAGATGAACTTTGTTTTGAAAAGTTTCACCACATGTTTTAGTAGATAGTACGATATAATTCATGTTTTTAATGCATATGTGGGTTAAAAAATTAGTTCATTTTGTGAAACAACCGTTGTACTCTAAAAGCTTAAGCTTTTAGAAGACAGTGTTTAAACATTTTTATATTTAACACATTTTGCATCCAGATGATTTTTTCATCATTTGGTATATGTGTAGAAGCGTAGGGGGTATGCGGTCAACTTTTTTATTGTTCTATTTTTGTTTTCAATTTTTTGAAATATTTCTTCTTTGTCTTACGTTTGTTCTCCTCCTTTTTGTTAAATATCTCAGGTTATTTGCTCCCTCTGCAACACAGAGCAGGATGTAAGTGCCAACATATATCACAACAAAATATATGCTATATGTCATATCAGGACTTTGTTCAAATAACTCCATCAAAAAATTATTTGACCAAATTGTCTTTTATTTTTGCCACGTCAATGCCATCTGGATGTAGAAATTAAAAAGATAGTGAATCGTTTACTGTGTTTGGGTTTTAAAAAAAAACAGTGATGATTCGCCGCTTCTCTGTCATATTTCAAATAAGTAAATGATTCACAACCTCAATAATAACCCTCCCAAAATCCTAGCAGTTCCCCAATAAATAGAGATGGTGAACGATTCAACGTCTTTCACTTCTCCCTCCACCATGGCGCTGAGTTGGACGGAATAGGGTTAGTTTGCCAAATGATTTTTTTGCAGAGATTATTTGGCAAATTATAAATATTTTTAATGGTTATTGTGCCAAAAAGAAAAGTCCTCATATCACCTTTGGTCTTTTCTTGCTATTTTTTTCGGAGCTCATCTTTTTTTTTTTCGCCCTGTTTTGTTTATGTTGTTATCAGGTGAGCCAATATTGCTCAATCTGCGGGGTGTGCATGGGGAAATATTTCTGTGCCAAATGCAACTTCTTTGATGATAATGTAAGTCTAAAGAGTTGATAAATAGTACCACTACTCGCAGAACTTCTTGTCGAGTTTCACCTTTGTAAACACCGCAAACTTTTGAAAGTGTTTTACTTTAGTATCTTCATTTATTATTAGAATTAGTTATTATTAATATATGCACCAGATGCAACCATGGGCCCTTGAGCTGCAAATTTTTAATTCGCACCCGTCCACTAAGTTGCAGCCATTCAAAATGAAGAATTTCTACAATTCATGTCTGGAATGTTCAATTTAGTATTTTTTCTCTTTCCTCACTGCAGGTTTCAAGGAATCAGTACCATTGTGATGGATGCGGGATCTGTAGGCAAGTATTCGAGCTCTATCTTCGAACCCATTGTGATGGATGTGTTCTAATCATGTTTCTCCATTTTTCCTAATACAGAACTGGGGGCAAAGAGAACTTCTTTCACTGCGACCGATGCGGTACATACTTTATTATTCTCGATATGTTCTCCGGAACTGTTTTGAACATGTTCTTATCATTTGAGCAAGGAGTACTTACTGCTTCATGTCACATTGATTGCAGGATGTTGCTATTGCATTTCGGTGAAGGATTCGCACCGGTGTATAGAAGGGGCAATGCACCATAACTGCCCAGTTTGCTTTGAGGTAAAACTCTCTTCTTCTTTTTTTTTTTTTAAGAAAAGTTCTTTTAGGGTGAGCTATTTATTGTTATATAGTTGGATTGACATTCTCTCTTTCTTCTCTGTGAATTCAGTATCTCTTCGATTCAACAAAGGACATCAGCCTATTGCCGTGTGGTCACACAATACATTTGGAATGCTTGAAGGAGATGGGAGTCCATTTTCAGTAAGTAATCTTGGAAGAGAATATTTATTAATACACTGCGTAAAATGGTTTAATCATCTTCAGTGCCTCTTTGGGCTGTGTTCTCAAAGCCTTCTCTACTTAAGAGGAGGCATTGAACATGCAGTTAGCCTGATGCTTTCATTTATCTGCTCAATTAAAAGAGTTTCTGAGCTCGTAAAGTAGAAGTGCTGCAGCAGATGCTGTTGGAGGGTGAAAGTGATTCAGATAAAAATGCGGACAATGCCTTTGGCAGAGCTACTTAGGCTCCGTTTGGGATTGCTGTTGGGATTGCTGGGACGTGCAGTCAGAAAGTGTGATGAAAAAATATCTTGTTTGTTTCCGTATATAATACCAAGTTCTGCATATCGCAACGAGTTGGTTACGATATATTTTCTGCCATTCTAGTAGAAAACGGAGAAGGCCTACTACCGATAGATGGAACCTCAGTTCCTAATGGGCCTTTAAACGACACATTTGTAAAATCTCTAACCAGCTAAACTGGCCTGTTTTGTTCCTAAGAATAGTACTTGAACTGCATTTTAGGGGAAAAAGAGAGGAAAAAAAAAAGACTAGGATCTGAACTCCTCCTTTGCAGGTTCTCGTGCCCTGTTTGCTCAAGATCGGTCTGCGACATGTCTGATGTGTGGCACAAACTTGATCAAGCGGTAAAACTCTCAGATTGCCGTAGCTTTTTTTGTATCTTAAAAGATACTGCTGTTTTCCTCGTAAAGAAGATGATTAACCCTTTGGGCATTTGAATTCAGGTGGCGGCAACTCCCGTGCCTCAAATGTACCAGAACAAAATGGTAGGAACATTTTGTAATGCATTGGTACATTTAGATTCAAAGCGAGAAGTGGGTGCTTTTTTTTTTTTTTCCGATCTATAATCTTTTGGTGAATTCCAGGTCTGGATTCTTTGCAACGACTGCGGGATGCGATCGAACATCCACTTCCACATCGTGGCGCACAAGTGCCCGGGCTGCAGTTCGTACAACACCCGGCAGACGAGATGCGGCCCTACCGAATGCTCTAGGATATGAATCATATGAATCACGACACGGAAGCTGAG
Organism: Ananas comosus; assembly: GCF_001540865.1. Lineage (NCBI taxonomy): Eukaryota > Viridiplantae > Streptophyta > Magnoliopsida > Poales > Bromeliaceae > Ananas > Ananas comosus. The sequence continues at coordinate 2,873,237 of NC_033628.1, forward strand.
AATGATGAGCGGCGATCAACGAGGGGTTGCGACCTTCGTCTGAAGGTGACGATCACTTCGAGAAAAGCGAAGGGTTTTGACAGTTTGAGGCACAAGGGGAACCGAATTGACAGGGTTTAAATCTTTATTAGCAGTTCAGGTTCTAATTCGGTGCCATTTGAATAATTGTTGGCTGGATGTAGTTCAATTTCTTCGGTGTAATTTGTACGCCGTTGTAAAATTGCATAAGAAATGCATCTTTCTGTCATATGCTGTTACAGTGTTACTTTGCTGAAGAGTTTGACAGTGATGAGATAAAAATTAGCTTTTAGCTGCAGAAACCACAACTTAAGCAGATGAAATCATCATATCAGAGTAATGCTAGCTTCAAATTTAAAGTTCCACAAATTCAATATGAGTTTGATTTTTTAAATTTAAACATTGAAAGTTCAAATTTCAACTTGCATTAGAATCTATTTTGATTGTAATATGAATCAGAAGTATTGTGTTTGAGTTATCTACTTTTGAGGATTGCAGCAGAAATTCTTCACCTTATGCTTTGCTAACCTTTCCGTGACATTGCAGTAGCTGAAAGTAGAAGCAAAAATGAAAGGAAACATGCAACACTTTCCGAAACATTGGAGGAACAAATTCTACGGGCCGGTCTGGGCCCGACCTGATGTAGATCCGACCCGGCCTAACCGATTTTGTTTGCTTGTATTTGTTGCATTTTAATAATCCATGGAGACCAACCTTGCAAAGTTGTGGCTTTACATATCTAAAATTAGCTCCATTTGTTAATTTTCATAACCAAATAAAAAAAATCCATGTTTAGTGCTACTGGATAAAGGGTGTAATCTTGGCTGTGCTGGCCGGATATTTCGGGCCAGAATGGGTCACATTGTTTTGGACTGTGGCCCAGCACGGCCTACAGCCCAAATCGGGGTGGACAGTGCCAGGCCATTTTACTGTGTTTTCTAATTTTTAAAATTTGAATAGTTTAAATTAATTTATGAAGAATAAATAAGATAAACTAGATATAAATTAGAAAAAAATAAACAAACGGGCAGGCCTGGTACTTAGGCCCAATCATAAATGGACCGGGCGGTACAGGATTGAACCTAGCCTTGCGGTCCGACAAGGCCCACATTACGATGCGGGCCGGGTCGTGAGGGACCGGGCTGCGGGCCGCCCGGCCTGTTTGACGCCCCCACCTAGATATACATTTTCGGATTCTAAGTCTCGACTTCACCCAACATTAGGGCTGGCAAACGAGCGAGCCAGCTCGCGTTCGACTCGTGTTCGGCTCGATATTCGGCTCGCTCGAGCTCGACTCGAAATTGAATGAGCCGAGCTTGAACAAAATAAAAGGCTCGAAATTCATTTCAAGCCGAGCTTGAGTATTACTCGGCTCGTTCGAATTAGGCTCGAAAAGCTCGAAAAGCTCGAATATATATATATATATATATATATATATATATATATATATATATATATATAATATTTATAAATATAATGTATTTTAATTATATATAGGCTTTAATTTAATTTGGACTATTATTGTTTGCCCATAAAATAAACCCAACAAGTACAACCGTGCAATTGAGCCAAACTCTAAATTTACATAACACACTCTCTCTTTCAGACTTTTACTGTTGCACATAACCCTAAAACATGATAACATTCAAATTCTCAAATCCCTAATTTTTTTTCCCTCTCTCTCTCTCTCTCTCGTTCTCCCTCAGACCCTCACCCAGTCAGATAGTCACCCCAGCTCACATTTCTTGCAATTATTTTGTATTTTGAACTATTGAACATGTTGCATCAAATTGTAGGTAATGTTATATAAAAATTAAACTATTGATTATATAATGTCGAGAATTTCAATAGGCTCGTTTAGAGCTCGAGCTCGGCTCGACTCGAAATTAGGCTTGCTCGAGCTCGGCTCGAATTAATTTCAAGCCGAGCTTGAGCCTAGATTTAGGCTCGAAATTAATTTCAAGCCGAATTTAAGCTGACATAAGCTCGCTCGAGCTCGGCTCATTTCCACCCCTACCCAACATTGCGGTTCATAAAATTACAAATACAGTGTAGTACGAGATGTATGCAGTTGAAAATACAGCAATTGCAACTACAACTAATTTGTTTGGTTATATGGAGTTGAGAAATGATTTTTAAAATTTTATTATTTTATATATATGACAGTGAGATTGCTCCAATGTAAAAAAGATTTTTTTTATTTAAAAAATAATTAGGAAGGTAAGCTTATCTTTTGGTTGAAGTTACTCTCTCCAACTACTGTAGTTGGAACTACAATCAATTTGAGTGTAATTCTAACTGCTGCAGTTGGATCTCTTCCTGTAGTTTCTACTGCAGGAGTTGGAGTTAAATATATCAAATCAAATACTGAATCTGCATTTACATTCAGTTACAACTGCCGTGCAGCTGCAACTGCATGTAGGGGTGTAAACGAGCCGAACATGAAGCACAAGCCGAACTATTATCGAGCTTGTGTATTTAAAATATAGATATATTAAATATATTAAATATAAATATATATTTTTATTAATATATATTATATATAAAAATAATAAATTTAAAATCGTTTTATTTTTATATACGCTCGAATTAATATTTTTCTGAGTAAATATACATTTCAAAATTGATAATCTAGTTTTAAATTACCTATTCTAAACTATTTAAATAAAAAATATACATAAATTAGATTAGTAAAAATTAAATAACAAGCAACCGATCGAGCACTCGGTCGAGCACAAGCCGAGCAATTATTTGCTCGGCTTGTGCTCGACTTAAAAAGCCGAACTATGAAATTGCTCGGTCGAGCACAAGCCGAGCAAATTATTTGCTTGGCTTGTGCTCGGCTGGGGTTGAGCGANATTTTGCTAAAAATTAAATAATAAAAATATATATTATATATATAATTATTTATTTATATATAAAATATAAATTATATAAATTATATAAATATAAAATATATGTATTTGAGCTGTTATCGAGCCGAACACGAGTGAGCTGACTCCAGCTCGTGTTCGGCTCGTTTATTAAATGAGCTAAAAAATTCAGCTCGTATTCGGCTCGTTTACTAAACGAGCGAGCCAATATCGAGCTCATTTCGAGCCGAACACGAGCTGGCTCGCGAACAGCGAGCCGGATTGCCACCCCTAACTGCATGCAACTAAACGGTCCCTAAGAGCTGATGACCAGAGAGAAGTTGCGATTGTGTACTGCAATGTAACTCCAGAAGCGAAGCCAAATATAATCTTAACATACGATTTGCTCTAATGGGTAGTTAACCCGATCCATTTGCATCCGTACGTCCACTGCGCGCGCTTGAGCAAACACACACACTACTGAAAATTTTTTTTGTAAAAAAAAAAAACACA